>NC_057711.1:41600046-41646807 GCF_004010195.1 Chiloscyllium plagiosum
GGGATTTTGTACACTACATTGGTTTTGTTCATGCTGGGTATCGGGTCCTTCGTTCTGGTGAGTTGTTGTCTGAGAGTGGCTGTTGGTTTGTATGCTGTTATGAGTCCTAGTGGTCGCAGTAGTCTGGCTGTCAGTTCGGAAATGCTCTTGATGTATGGTAGTGTGGCTAAGAGATGCATTTTGCCTATGATTAGTATCTGCATGTGTTTTATTTAACAATTACATTTCCATTTGATAGACAGAAATCTCCATAAAAGAATGAATTATACTGATATCTTTCTAATGAGTCATATTAGCCATGTGAATGCAAAAGTAACTTTTTATAGATTCTGAAAATTTGACATAAAGCAGCTTAGGTTGGAAATAAAAACCAATAATGCTGGAAATACTCAGAAAGTTTGGCAGCACCTGTGGAGAGAGAAACATAGTGAATATTTCAGGTCAATGATCTTTGTCATAACAGATGGCTTAATGTTCAGTCAGGGTTGCATCTCGGGGTAAGTAGAAGGAAGTGTCATAGAGATTTCATTCAGCCTATATTAGGTCAAGGTCAGTTTGCCAAACATCAACATTATCCTTATCAGCTAATTTGTTGACAATGTTGGGGTTGGACCTGGAAGATTGGATTGTTGCATGTACAGAGGGATAGGTTAAAGTAAGAGAGGGATGCAGGAAAATTGAGTTGGTCCATGTTCAAGGAAAAGGTCAATAGAGGGCATATGGCCAGAGGAATGAGCATTCTGAATATAAAAGAAAGTGTCTGCTGTTCAATGGTGTAAGAAATAGGCATGAAGGAAACAGAAGATGAATTCAACGATAGCTTGAAATTCATTGAGTTGAGGACATAAAGGGGTGAAGGTGAGATGCATGTTAAGAACTGCTAAGAATTAAATTCAGAATCAGAGAGGGCAAGTTCAGAGGAAACTGTGAAAACATTGTAAGTGGTGAGATTGGAAGAAGCAATTTGATTAGAAGAAAGTGTTGAAGGAGAAGGATCAGAAGATGATACAACAGTGAATTCGATGTTGCAAGAAGAGCCAACTAGAAATGCTCTAATATTTAACCCAGCCCAAGTCCTACAACCTATATTTTAGAAAATAGACTGGGGAAAAGATCATCAGCTAGATCCACAGCAGGTACATTGGAAAGTAGGATGAGATCAGGAAGGGGTTCCATGGCTTCAAAAGGTAAACAGAGTAAAATAAGTGTATAAGACAGGAACCACAAAAGATCACCAGTGCTGACAGGACACAAAGACTGTGATGGTATTGTTTGGACTGCAAAGTCCTATTTGGGTGCCAGCAGCTGAATTGTATGTCATTCCAGTCGAAATTGGTTAATTGGGACCTTTCCTTTGCTCCACTCGACTTCCCAGGTTTTAACCATACTCTGCTCTTTATTCTCACTGAATGGCTCTTCAACTAATCATACTTCCCGAACTCGAAACCCACCTCTACTTGTTCAATTGGCGAGAAGAGGCTGATAGCCAATTTCAGTACCATGAGGATGGCCTCAACTGAGATCTTGGGTTCATGTCACACTACAGGTGACCCCACTACACTATACACACACATTCTTCCACACAATCACACTTATACACTCACATAGACCCTCTCTCATACACACGCTCTCTCAGACATACACATGCACACACACCTGCACACTCACACTCATGCACACACCCTCTCACAGGCATATACTCCGTGATACTCACATACACACTCACACACCCTCTCCCTCTCTCCAACACACACACACACACTCCCCCTCCCCCTCTGTCCAATACACACACACACACTCTCTCCCTCACAAGCACACATGCACATATAAGTCTATGGGGTGAATTTGTATTTGCAGATATATTCTATTTTGTTCAAACAATTTATAAATTCCTACTTAGGAAATAGAGATCTGGTCTGACTCAAGGTTGGAATACAGACAGACTCTAATCTTACACTTTTAATGCATTGTCTGAGCTGAAATGTCACCTCTTTTTTATAAAACCTTGTTATCTCAGGAATGTGACTTGAAAGAAGTTCTGGGATTTACATATTAATGAATTGAAACCTGCATCTCCATTCTAAGTGATTAAAGACTTGACATGACTCTAGGTTTGTTCAGTACATCGCATCAGTTGTATGACACTTTGATCTTTTACTATAAATTCTGTGTCCTATGACCCTGCCCCACTAGCTACCTGATGAAGGAGTTGAGCTCTGAAAGCTTGTACTTCCAAATAAACCTGTTAGGCAATAACCTCATGGTGTGTGATTTTTAACTTTCATTTAGGATCACATGCAGGCAACTCAATAAGATAATGTTGAGTCTAAACCAAATAAATTGTACAAACAAATCTGGTCAAGTGAGCAGAAAAATGACAACTGAAATTTAATCCAGCAGTGTGTAAGAACATACATCTGGGAAAGGGAAATGACGTAAGGGAATGGTATGGAGAGAAAGTATAGATTAATGGGGTGACTTTGGAGTGCATGTCCACAAACCATTAAATTGGTAAGGGCAGTTGGATAAAGTGCTGTAGAAGGAGCTGACGATATTTTTCTTTTTTAGCTGAAGCATGGAACTTAAGAGCAGGGACCTTACACTGGAATTATTTAAATTGTTGAAATTGTTTGACTAGGCCACAACTGGAGTGCTGATGGAGTACTGGATATTGCACGGTAAGATTATAATCACACCTGAGAGGATACAGGACTGGAGAATTCTAGCTAAAGAAAAGTTGGAGATGCAAGGATTACTTTCTTTGGAACAGCAGAATTTGGATGAGAATTTTATACAGATGTATAAATTTATGAAGAACCTAGATAAATTGGATACAGAGGAACTATTTCTGAGCAAAGAAGTCAATGTCAAGATGCATGTCTTTAAGGGAATCGGCAGAAACACCAAAGGGAAGTTGAGAGATAACTCTGGAAAGAATTCATGGAAAGGGTAATAAAGGCAGAAAGCCTTAAGACATTTTAAAGAACCTTAATACGCACTTGAATTGCTGTAACCTATATAGTTATGGAGGCCAAGTGCTGGAAAGTGGGATGAGGTTGGACAGCAGTTTTTCATCTGGCACAGACAAGATAAGTCAAATTGCCCTACTTTTTCTTGTAAAGTTTCTATAATCTGGTTAGCGTCAATTTTGGGGAGTTTCATGGAGAGTTTCTTTCCCTCAGCACCAGTGAATTTGTTAATGTTGATTTACACTGTTCGCCTCATTACCCATACACCACGCTCTCCTGGCATTACTCTCACATGATCCTGCCCTCACCAGCAGCAGAAGTGCTGTTAGGGCATTTCATTGGTTCACTGGTCCAATATTTCAAGCCCAGCTATGCAGCAGGTCAAATGCTGTTAAGTCAGGAATTTCTCATCAAAGTTCCAGTGTGGGAAGAATTACACAGGAGATGGCTAAGAGAGGCAAATTGACACCCTGATATGCAAATATGGACCCGGATGTCCTGGTGGGCAGACTGGTTAAGAGATGGGCCATCCACTTTCTTCAGGACCAGGAGATGAGGCACAGCACCAGCATCCCATGCCAGCCTAGGTCATGTCGCAACTGGGATCACTGCAGTGTTCACAGTCTGAAGGAATGCCCAGCACTACAGGAAGAAGTGTAATGACCTTTGGCACTCTGCAAGGATAAGTGTCACCATCTTCACTCTGCTATCACACACTCACTAACTCTGCTACAGCACCCACCTCCCACCAGGCCCATGGTCGACCGCACTCACTACCGCATGCAATACCTTCCCTCAAATAGCTGTTAACCACCCCAACATCCCATATGACTAATCTGTTCTGCATCCTCGTCTTCCTACCCAATCTTGGGATACCTCACCACCTTTCCTGCATCTGCATCAATGATACCAATGTGCCAGCCACTTTCATTCAATCCTGTCTCATGTCATTCTGGTAGAAAACAGAAAGGCAGAAAGGGCCAAGATGGGTGGTGAGGTGCCCAACTTATGTCTCCACTGTATTCACCTTATATGAGGAGTGAATCCGTGGGTTCATGGAGAGGAAAGAGACCACTCATGGAAGAGGGCCATGGAAAAGTGTTGATAACATGGACGTGTTCAGCAACATAAGAACATAAATATATAAGAACACAATAATTAGAAGCTGGAGTAGGCAATTCAGCCTCTTGAACCTGATCTGCTATTCAATAGAATCATAGCTGATTTAATCTCAGCCTCAAGCCTGCATTGCTGTCCACTCCCCATAATCCTTTAACTCATTACAAATTAAGAATCTTCCTTAAATTTATTCAATGTCCCATG
Source organism: Chiloscyllium plagiosum (assembly GCF_004010195.1). NCBI lineage: Eukaryota > Metazoa > Chordata > Chondrichthyes > Orectolobiformes > Hemiscylliidae > Chiloscyllium > Chiloscyllium plagiosum. The sequence goes on from NC_057711.1 coordinate 41,604,339, forward strand.
TCCACTGCGCTATGGGGTACTGACACATGCTTTTTCTACCTCATGTGTCACCAGGCAGAAGAAAGCCTCTGTAATATAATATTAGATGACCATTGTAGAATCATCTACAGAGCAAAAACAACTGGGCCTTAGAAGAAATTGAGATGAAGGATGCAAAAACATTTCATGAATAAAATTTCAATGGAAATCCTACCTTCTCTTGAATCAGAGATTTAATGCTTTGAATATTAATTGGTATTTTCAAATTTCACAATGCAAGCGATTCCTTATCTACAATCTAACCTTTCACATGATCAAATGTCAGGTCAAGAATGTACAGAATTCTCAACATGTTAAATTTTTAGAAGTAGTTTTGGGTAAACTAAATTTATTTGAGTTCAGACCTCCCAATGGGAACATAATTGTTGAAGTAACATATTCAGGAATTGACCATCAAGACCGCGTGGAAGGTCCCAATGCACTTGACACCCTCAGAATTTATCCTGCAATCCTCTGTAATTGTCCCCAACTCTGAGTTACACTCAAAATCTCTGGGGGCTCCAATTGATTTCGCTTGTTACCCAGAAAGAGTTGATAAATTAAAACCTTTTGCTCATTCAAGGGATTTGAGCTTTGCTGTCTGGGCCAGAATTTATTGCTGATCCCTAATTGCCTGAACAATATCGTGGTATGGGTGTTTGCTCTAATTCCTAGGTACCTGACACTTTGACTCACTTCTGACTTGCCATTCAATGATCCATGGGCACTCCCCCTAACTATACCTGCACCAACCATTATCCCTGACTATTTAATCACCCAACCCTTCAAAGACACCAAGAATCAACCTCACCTCCCTCTGACCCAAATCCTTCCAACTCCCCACAGTTCCAACCCCAGCACCTACCCAGAACTTCTGACTTTGTTCACTCCATTCCTCAGCACCTGATCCCCAAGGCAATCCTACCAACCAAATCCCTCCTTTCAAGTAATCCTGATAGTCCTCAATTCCCTCCACTTCAACCTATCATAAGCATTTAAACATCTTTTAAACACGGTGGCTCAGTGGTTAACACTGCTGCCTCACAGCACCAGGGTCCCAGGTTCGATTCCAGCCTTGGGTGACTGTCTGTGTTGAGCTTGCACATTCTCCCCGTGTCTGCGTGGGTTTCCTCCGGGTGCTCTAGTTTCTTCCCACAGTCCAAAAATGTGCAGGTCAGGTGAATTGGCCATGTTAAATTGCCCATAGTGTTAGGTTCATTAGTTAGAGGGAAATGGGTTTGGGTGGGTTACTTTTCAGAGGGTCAGTGTGGAGTTGTTGGGCTGAAGGGCCTCTTTCCACACTGTAGGGAATCTAATCTAATCTCATCTTCCTTTCATAGTACCCTCCTATCCATATGCAACCTTACACCCTCACCCACCTGGTACCTTATACCCTCTCCTCTTTGGTACCTTACACTGGCATCCACCTGGCCCTCAAACACCTTCACCATCCTGACACTGTACCCACACTCACTTGTGACCCTTCATCTTCACATACCTCACATACTTACCTTCTCCCAGTAGCTATCAAAGTGTCTTCAATATCTTTACATCCTGAAATAAAGTAGGATTCACTTTGAAAAAGGGACATTGTTTCCACTCCAAACCACTTCACTACTGACTGTGTGGGTTACTAGCCTGGACCTCACCACTTCAGCTGAAAAGACCCAGGTTCAGGTATTCAAACAGAAATATACTCTAAAGTTTCTGATCAGAAGATTTGGCCAATAATATTGAAACAGAAATTCATTTGCATTTAGCAAATGGTTAACAACACCAGAAAAAGACATATGGAAAAATTATAAGGAAACAATGTAATTGAGTTTTAGAATACTGGGAGTATTGCAGCAAATCACCCACCTCCTGACTCCCCAAGGGCTGACCACCATCTGCAAAGGCACAAGTAGGAATGTAATGAACTCTCCACTTGTCTGGATAAATGCAGATCCAACAACACTCAAGAAGCTTGATATTATCCAGGACAAAGCAGCCCCCTTGACTGGCACCGTAGCCAAGAATATCCATTCCTTTCACCACTGACTCTCAGTAGCAGCAGTGTATAGCATCCACTAGAGACACTGGAAAAATTCACCACAAAAATCTTTAGACAACAAACCTAGAACTACATTTATTCAGCAGGCCAAGGCCAGCAGATGCATGGAAACAGCACCACCTACAAGTTCCTCTCCAAACCATTCCCTATCCTTACTTGGAAATACATTGACGTTCCTTCACTTTCACTCGGTCAAAACCCGAATGATATTGTGGGTCTAGCTACTGCACATGACAGGAGTTCAAAAATGCAGCTCACAACCACCTTCTCAAAGCCAACTATGGGACAGGCAATAAACACACATCTCAAGTGGGGCCGTCATGTGGAACAGTGGTTGTGTTCCCTGCCTCTGGACTGGGAGGCCCACCTGTTCCAGAGATGCGTAACAACATTTTTGAACAGATTGATTCGAAAAAATAGGCTATATAAAAAAGAAGCTTTACACATTACAATGGATCAAGTTAGGGTATGTTGCAAGATGGCATAATTTCATCCTTCCTTCATAGTTTGCATCTTTTCCAAGTATGAGATGTTGCATTGTAATAGGACAGAAGGTCATTTTGTCCTCAATAGTTCATTACTATTTTTTATAAATCAGACTGAAACCAGATATTTCCTTTTGGTACTTCTATACAAATGGAGGCAAGTGGTAACACTAGCAAGCTTTATATCCATTTGGAACCAATGTAGATTTGTTCCTTTTCATGTAATAGTGTCAGATTTTCCAGACGTTTTTAACTAGAAGTTTGTGGAAAACAGAAAAAAATAGGAGTTGTATTGCAATGGCACACATTATGAACTGGTGATATCAATGTGCTTATATCCAATGGAGATACCTTTTGGTGTGCAGTAATGTAAAAAATGCAACAGCCAGTTGGTGCACAGAAGTTGTCACAACCAGCAGTATGATAATGATCTGATAACCTGGTTTTAGTGATGTGGATTATTAGATAAACATGGGTTAGGACATAAGTGATAACTTCCATTTTCAAGTTCAAAATAGAGAATATAGGGAACATTAGTTTGATTAAAAGATGACACCCTCTCTCACACAATGCCACACTATCTTCAGCACTGCACAGGAATGGTGAAACCAGATTTTTGTGCTCAAGTCAAAGTGAAATGAACTCACAACCATCTGGAGAGAGGAGAATTCTACCACCTGAACCATCAGTCATCTGATATCTGTCTCTTATTTTCATATTTGTTCTTGTCCATGATAGTTTCAGACTATTCCATTAAAACTGGGAAATATGTTTGATTATGATTAGAATGCAGGAAGTGTGTTCAGTTGTAGCTCCTGATTTGCTGCTTGGAGCACCTGGAGCTGTGGAAGGACTCACTATGGAGCAGTCATGAGGCTGAGAGCATCGTGGATAGCATGGTCAGTGAGCTGGTCACACCACCAGTAAGGGCTACACAGACAGAGAAGGGTTGAGTGACCACCAGGAAGATGAGTAAGTGTGAGCTGGCAGTACAGGAGCCCCCTGTGGGCATTTCTCTTTCAAACAGGTATACTGTTTTGGATACTGTTGGGTGAGGGAAAGGCCTCTCATAGGAAAAAAGCAGTAGCCAAATCAGTGGTATCATAACTGGCAATGTAGAACAAGGAGAGTCAAAAGATAGGCAAGCAGTAGTGATAGAGGATTCTATAGGCAGAGCTTTTCTGTGACTGTGAGCGAGGCTCCAGGATGGTTTGTTGGCTCCCTGGTGTCAGAGTCAAGAATGTCTCTGAGCAGATACAGGATATTCTGAAGGGGAAAGGTGAGCAGCCAGAAGTCATGGAAAAATTGATACTAACAACATTGGTAGAAAGAGAAATGGGATCCTGCAAAGGGAATTTAGGGAGTTAGGTAGGAAATTGACAAGGGTTGTAATCCTTACATGCTAATGAGACTAGAAATTTAAAGATGATACAGTTGAATGCATGGCTAAAGAGCTGGTGTAGGGAGGAGGGCTTCAGATATCTGGATCATTGGGATCTCTTGTAGGGACCTATCTGAAAGGACAGGTTGCAGCTAAACTGGAGGGGCACAGTATCTTGGCAGGGAGCTTTATGAGTGTCACTCAGGAGGTTCAAACTAGTGTGATGGGGGTGGGGGGATTGTGTTGGTGGGAATAAGAACAGTAGATCAGCATGTGGGGTGATTGAGGAGAAGGTAGCGATTAAGTCAAGTAAGTCTGACAGGAAGAATAGACAGGGACAGGTTAATGAATATGGCAGGACTGGCAGTCTGAAGTATATTTATTTTAATCCAAGCAGTATAAGAGGTAAGGCAGATGAGTTTAAAGCCTGGATTAGGACATGGGACTATAAGGTTGTAGTCATTACAGAAAATTGGTTGAGAGAAGGTCAGGACTGGCAGCTCAACATTCCAGGATTTAGATGTTTCAGGCAAATTAGAGAGGGTTGTAAAAGGGATGGGGTGGAGTTGTATTATTAATTAAGGAGAATGTCACAGCTCAGCTAAGAAAGGAGATCATGGAAGGCTCATCCAGCGAGGCCATATGGGTAGAACTCAGGAATAAGAAAGGCGCAATCATTATCTTAGAGTTATAGCATGGGCCACCCAATAGCCAGTGGGAGATAGATGGATAGATATATAAGCAGTTCATGGAAAGATGTAAAAAAAAGCAGGGTTATTGTAGGTGATTTTAACTTCCCCAATATTGACCAGGGTTCCCTTAGAGAGCTAGGGGCTTAAATGAGTCAGAATTCATTAGATGCAACTAATATGTAGGTCTCCAACTTGGGACTGAGCTGTATTAGACCATGTATTTGGCAACGAACCTGACCAGATGATCGAAGTTTTGACGGTGTCCATTTTGGGAACATAATTTCATAAATTTCAAGATAGTTATGGATAAGGATAAGACTGTCTTTAGGTGAAAGTGCTAGATTCGGAGAAGGCTAATTACAACAGTGTAAGGCAGGAACTGGTGAAATTAGATGGGGATGGCCTTTTGAATGACATCAGACATGCAGGATTCTTTTAAAGGCCAGTTGATCAGAGTTCAGTTTCAACATGTTCATGTGAGAGTGAAAGTTAAGGATGGCAAGATTCAAAGGCTGAGGGGCAACCTGATAGAAGTATCTAAAATATTGAAAGGTGTGTAAAGGGGGGATAGTCAAGATTGTTTTTCCAAGGGTGCACATGTCAAATATTAGGGGACGTAGGTCTAAGATGCGAGGGGAAAGTTTAAAGGAGATGTGCCAGGAAAGGTTTTAACAAAGAGGGTGGTAGGTGCCTGGAACATGGTGCCATGTCAAGGCAGATACATTAGCAAAAGTTAAAAGGCATTTCAAGAAATATATAAACATACAGGGAATAAATGGATATAGACCATGTGCAGATTAGTTTAGGGTGACATCATAGTTGGCACAGACATCATGGGCTATGGGTATTCCTATACAGTACAATTCTATCATGGACAAGAAATTATTCTAACTGGCTCATCATACATTTTTGAGAATGCATGTATATTAGGCTTGTGCCAACCAATTGTTTAGGTGAATGAATATGCTTTTCAATATTTAATTCTCAATCTGCTATTTTTCTAGAATAAATACTCAGAAAGATAGTAACCTGAGAAAGGCAATGGAAACATGTTGGGGTTGGAGCAATCTCCACAAGTAAGAATGCATTCAATTGACAATGCCTGTGAAAGTCGGAGTTGAATTTTAAGTTCATTAGATAAAGTGGGCACAGTCCCATAGTGCTGCTTTCCTGTTAGAGAGAGAGAAACTCCTGGTGAGTTTAACCCAAGGGTCGCCACATCTCAGGTAAGGAGCAAGACTTAAGAAGGTAGGACCTTCATTGTAATCTCAGCCAATGCAGAAATTGAAGTTGTGTTGTTAGCATCAGTCTGGATCACAAAACCACCTGTCCAGCCAACTGAGTGAACCATTCATACAGCAAAGAATAGTGTGGGCTAGTGATAAAGTAAAATTATCTGTTGACTAATTACTGCTAACTGATCAATAAACACAACTCTGTTTTAAATGCTCTTACATCTACAGATACATTTATCAAACGTCCCAAAATTAAAAAAGAATAGCAAATTTAAAATGAAAACATAACAGCAATGCCATTTAATATAATTCAACATGTTTTGATTCAGGATTCACTTTGAAAATTGTGCTGCAAACAGCCTGAAAACAATTTTGAATTAAAAAAACTCTTTATAAAGTTAATTTGCAAGCTCCTCAATTACTTGTTAAAGGAATTACAAAACAAAGATTCACTCTTTCCAAAGGAATTCGTTTGAAACTTTAGAAAATCGCCCTTTGAGATTAAGATTGGCTTTAACTGCAGAGGTTGGTCAATTAGTTGCCTGTAAGTCTAGGAAAAGCTATTTGATCAAAGCCAGAGGAAACAAAGCTTAATTTCTGTGGTACACTGCCTTATGGATTTTAATTATTTCTCATAAGAAAGACAGTTGCTAGATAGAGTCGCTCAAAATGTTAATTTCTTTTTGCCTGGGTTGTTCCATGCCTCAAGCTATATTTTGCAAAAAAAAACTTGATCTTTCAGCAGTTTCAGTTTAATGCCAAATCTATAGCATTTTTATTCTGAACCTGAAAGACTTCTTTAGGAGCTTTTTACATTAGATCCTTTCAGAGATAAAGTTGGAAACTATTTCTGTGGGACAAAGAAATGTGAAGAAACAATATCAGTCTTTCTGACTACTTTAATCACAGCAGTCAGTAAAGCTTTTAAACAAATTGGTCCATTGGATTTAATATTTCTATGTTATTTCCATTTGACTTAAAATGTTAAGATGAAACAGCTAACTGTGTTGCTGCGTAAATTAGTTTCAACCCATTGATAGAAGTCATAGTTAGGAGGAAAGCACAGTTTGCATCTGCCTGTAATTTTATCGTTATGTTTAGTGATACTAATACATTTCCAAACATTTCCAACTCTGCTTATGTACATGTATGTGTACAAAATTAAGCCAGTTCTTAAAATTTTAACACTTTATTTCCATTTCACAATTTCATTAAAATTGTATCGTTAATTGTGTTTATTATCAGCATTTGTTACTATTTTTATGAGCAATATTGCTGCCAATGTGTATACTCCTTGGTGTCAGAAAACAGGGCCAATTTTTATGTGACTTTAGACAGGGTGATTATTGTTTAATGGAATCATAGACTTGACAGTGAAGAAGGATATGCAAATTTTTAATCAGGAGCTAACACCTGTCATCTAATTTCTCTGTCACAGACCCAAATCCTTTCTTTCTGACCAATGTCAGTGGAAAGAGTTCTTTGTTTTTGTGGGTAAAGTGTAGATGGAATTTCAATTGACTTCTCTGGCAGCGAAAGAAAATCCTTGTCCTCATGAAGTTTTACGGGGTGACCTGGGGTGAGAAGTAGTTAAAGAATAGGCATGAGGAGGGACTAAAATAGAAGTGTGTCAATAAGAAGCGAAAACAAAGGTCCCAGTATAAAGAGGAAATTAAGACATGCAAATGAAAGTATAAGTCACAACAACTCCAGGACAAGAGTGAAAAGGACAAACAATATCACTACGCTCTTGAGTTGGCAAGGGAGGTTTTCCACTGATGAGTTCTGAATGCTGGCTGTATGTGAGTAAGAATCTCTTAATATTTTTGTCCAGAGCTAATTTTTTTTTTGGAGTTAGCAATAAAAGCAGAATTTTAACAAGTTGGCCACAGAAAGAGAAATTGGGCTTGGGGTTAATTAAAGAGCTATGAGAAAAAGTTGCCTCATAGTTATACTTGCTATCTTCCATTGTATTAGGACTAGCTGTGAATCTAGAAAGCTTTGGAAAATTAAAGCTAATGCAACAGCTATCTTACTTGCCATTTCTTTTAAGATCATAGCATAATATCCATCAGGAATTGAGTACTATACTGTGACTTTAGTTTGAACTTTAAGAACATGTATATTAGGCTTGTGCCAACCAATTGTTTAGGTGAATGAATATGCTTTTCAATATTTAATTCTCAATCTGCTATTTTTCTAGAATAAATACTCAGAAAGATAGTAACCTGAGAAAGGCAATGGAAACATGTTGGGGTTGGAGCCTTGGTAGCTAAAACTGATTTGCTCTGTAACTGGGTCAGCAAGTTCTTTTTATTTAGGTGCAAATAAAACTAGTCAGCTTGGTGTATTATTCAATAGAGTGCTGTGAATTAGGTGAGAAAGGAAATTAGGGAAAGAGGTGCTTCTTTTTGCTTTTCCAGTATTTCAGATGCTGGGAATTGCTTCTTGCCCACACTTTAGAAGTGAAAATTATTTGGTATCTGGTAGGCAGCTAATGTTATTATGTTCTTAAAGTTCAAACTAAAGTCACAGTATAGTACTCAATTCCTGATGGATATTATGCTATGGTCTTAAAAGAAATGGCAAGTAAGATAGCTGTTGCATTAGCTTTAATTTTTCAAAGCTTTCTAGATTCACAGCTAGTCCTAATACAATGGAAGATAGCAAGTATAACTATGAGGCAACTTTTTCTCATAGCTCAATTCACTGACTGATTAAAACTCTGTCTATCTCAGCCTTAAATATTTTCAATAACCCAACACCAATAGCCCTCTGTGGCAAAGAATTTCATAGATTCACTCTCTAAGAGAAGAAATTCCTCCTCATTTCTGTTTTACATGCATGGCCCCATATTCTGAATCTATGCCTTCTGGTCCTAAATTCTATCACAAATTCTAAAACAACCTCTCCTTACATACCATGTCAAGACCCCTGAGAATAAGATTGCTTCCTAATTTTTTAAAAATCCAATTAGAATAGACTGAGCCTACTCAACCTCACCTCATAAGACAGTTCCTCCATACTTGGTATCAGCTAGTGAACCATCTCTGGACTATCTCTAACACTAGTATATCTTTCTTTTCATAAGGGGCCCAAAACTGTTCAAAGCATTCCAACAGTGGTCTAACTAGTGCCTTGCATAGTTTGAACAAGATATCCCAATGTTTAGATTCCATTTGCCTTCCCTATTATCCATTCAACTGAATGCTAGAATCTATTCGATCTGCAAAGTTTTTGCCCATGTGCCTCCGGAGACTCTTTCTATGATCCTCACCGCTTCTCTTCCCATCTCTTTTTCTGTCAGCTGGAAACTTGGCGACACTTCACTCACTTTTTTGTCCAAGTCATCAATATATTGTAAATAATTGTGGACAATAATCCATGTGGCACTCCACTAGTTATATGTTGCCATCTGGAAAATGCCCCACTTATCCCAACTCTCTGCCTTTTATTAATTAACTAAACCTCTATCGATGCTAATGTACCACCTCCAGTACCATGGACTCATCTTATTAAGTAATCTATGGTGTGGTACCTTATCAACACCTTCTAACAAACCAAATATATTACATCTACTTCTTACTCTTCAAAACTCCTCAAAAAAATTCTAGTAATATTTTTCAGGCCTGATTTCATCTTCATGAAACCATGTTGACTCTGTTTGACCATATAATGTATCTCTAAATGATCTGAGGATGAACAGAAGCCAGCTAAGGGAAGTGCATGACATGCTAATTGTACACAGTAGACTTGAACAAACACAAGGAGAAAGTGAGGTCTGCAGATGCTGGAGATCAAAGTTGAAACTTTATTGCTGGAACAGCACAGCAGGTCAGGGGAAGTGCATGACATGCTAATTGTACACAGTAGACTTGAACAAACACAATTAAACAATTACAGTGTGGCAGTGCACCAGGATGACAATCAACATGCCACGTGTGGCAGTGCACCAGGATGACAATCAACATGCCACATCTGCAAACCAAGACCAATTGAAAACAAAAGCCATAAATCCAGAAGGTCTGGATAAACTGTCCAACCACTTAAATGGTGTTATGGATTCTTTGACCAGAAATCTTCAAGTAAATTGAATTTACATTTCACATTTAGATTGCACCAGCAATGACTACTGCAGGAATGTACCAAGAAATCTTAAACTCAGATACGTATGGTCATAGCTTTACTTTGGAACTTCAACAGATTTTGTATAGGTAAAATATCTTGCCTTTTCAAAGCTCTTAGTAGAGGAATAAGAGATATCTGGCTTCCAGAACTGCATGGGTGCTTGCACAATGGATGGCACAGTGGCTCAGTGGTTAGCACTGCTGCCTCACAGCACCAGGGTCCCAGGTTCGATTCCAGCCTCGGGCAACTGTCTGTGTGGAGTTTGCACAATCTCCCTGTATCTGTGTGGGTTTCTTCTGGGTGCTCTAGTTTCCTCCCACAATCCCAAGATGTGCAGGCCAGGTGAATTGGCCATGCTAAATCGACCATAGAGTTAGGTGCATTAGTCAGAGGGGGATGGGTTACTCTTCGGAGGGTCGGTGTGGGCTTGTAGGGAATCTAATCTAATATTGATTGTCATAGGAACCCAGTGTTTTATGAACAATGATACCTAAAAGGTGAAGCCTGCCATCTAAAGTTCCAGGATAGAAATATGACCTGAATGAGAAACATAAAATTAACATTTTTTCCAAAATGGCACAAAGGCAAAGGTTGGAAAAAGCCTTCCAAAAGAGAATACCACATAACAGCAGTCCTGTCTCCGCTCACCATCTTCCCACCCACTCCAGCATTCAGCTTGAAACCCCCTTCTCACCTCCTTCCAGCTAATGGCACTGCATCTGAAACCCGTGTGTGAAGACAGAGAGTCTGATATACAATTTGATTTGATTTATTATTGTCACATGTACCTAACTACAGTGAAAAGTTCTGTTTTGCATGCAGTACAGGTAGATCATAACATAAAAAGATCATAACGCGATTGAACAGAGCAAGGAATACAAAGTTACAGCTGCAAAGAAGTGCACAAAAAGCATGATCAGCATTAGATTTGAAATTTGAGAGGTCCATTCAGAAGTCTAATAATGACAGGGAGGAAGGTGTTCTTGAATCTGTTGGTACATGCTTTTGGACTTTCTGCCTAACAGAGGGGTTATAACCGGGGTAGGCGGGGTCTTTGATGATGTTGGCTGACTTTCCAAGGCATTGCAAAGTATAGATGGAGTCAATGGATGGAAGGTTGCCTTGTGCAATGGTCTGGGCTGTGTTCAGAACGTTCTGCAGTTTCTTACAGTTCTGGACAGAGCAGTTGCTGTACCAAACCATGATGCACCCAGATAGAATGCTTTTTGTGGTGCATCTGTAAAAGTTGGTGAGAGTCCTATGGATGTGCCAAATTTCCTTAGTCTCCTGAGGAAGAAGAGGATTTGTTGTGCCTTCCTAACTGTTGCGTCTACGTGGGTAGTCCAGGACAGATTGTTGGTGATCGTCACTTCTAGAAACTTGATGCTCTTGACCCTCTCCACCTTAGTATCAGTGATATAGATAGGGCTATGTCCTCCTCTTTGCTTCCTGAAGGCAAAGATCAACTTTTTAGTTTTGCTGATATTGAGGGAGAGATTGTTATCTTTACACAACATCGCCTAGCACTGTACCTCTTTCCTGTATTCTGTCTTGTTGTTTGACATTTGGTCTACAATAGTAGTGTCATCAACGAACTTGTAAATTCAGTTTGAACAAAATTTGGCCTCTCAGTCATGAGCGTACAGGGAGTATAGTAAGGGGCTGAGTAGGCAGTCTTGCATGGTGCTAATGTTGAAGATTGTTATGGAGGATGTACTATTGCCTATTCTCATTGATTGTGGTCTGTGGGCTAGGAAGCTGAGGGTCAAGTTGCAGAGGGCGGAGCAGAGACCTAGGTCTCAGAGTTTAGAGATTAGTTTTGTTGGGATTATAGTGTTGAAAAATGTGTTGCTGGAAAAGCGCAGCAGGTCAGGCAGCATCCAAAGAGCAGGAGAATCGACACTTCGGGCATAAGCCTGCTCCTTGGATGCTGCCTGACCTGCTGCACTTTTCCAGCAACACATGTTTCAGCTCTGATCTCCAGCATCTGCAGTCCTCACTTTCTCCTAGTGGGATTGTAGTGTTGAAGGTGAAGCTGTAATCAATAAGTATAAGCCTGACGTATGTATCCTTGTTATCCAGATTTTCCAAAAATGGGTGTTGGGCCAGGAAGATGGCATCTGCCATGGGCTTGTTGCACCATTAAACAAATTGCAAGGGATTGATGCAGCTGGGAGTCTAAAGTGGATGTGAGCCCTAACTAACCTCTCAAAGCGCTTCATGAGTATAAAGGCTAGATCCACAGGGTAGTAGCCGTTGAGGCTACTTGAATTTACAAGTTCGTTGATGACACTACTATTGTAGGCCAAATGTCAAACAACAAGACAGAATACAGGAAAGAGGTACAGTGCTAGGCGATGTTGTGTAAAGATAACAATCTCTCCCTCAATATCAGCAAAACTAAAAAGTTGATCTTTGCCTTCAGGAAGCAAAGAGGAGGACATAGCCCTATCTATATCTATATTGCATGTGTTTTCCTTAGTACCAGGATGATGGTGGTCTTCTTAAAGTGGATGAGGACTTCAGATTGTACTAAGGAGATGTCAGTAAATACTCCTACCAGCTGGTCCGCACAGGATCTCAATACACCTCCGAGGACTCTATCTGGCCAGACACTTTCAATGGATTCACTCTCAAGAAGACTGATCTGACATCTGCAGCAGTGACTGAGGGAACAGGTGCATCTGAAGCTGTTGGGACAGCTGACGCTATTTCACTGACCTTCTGCTCGAATAAAGCATAGACTGCAATGAGCAAGTCAGTTCCCTATTCTTTTTTGCTTCATTTTGTATCTCATTATGTCATGGAGCCCTTGCCACAGATGGTAGGTGTCCATGTGGTTACTTTGGGCCTCTAACGTAGTTTGGTATTGCCTCTTGGCATCACTAATGGCCTTGCAGAGATCAGATCTGGATTTCTTGTAAAGACATCCCACTGGCAAAGAGGCTTGCTTCTGCAATTGAAACAAAGGAACCTCTACAAACCACCAAACATTGGCAAGGTTATCAGTAAAAATCCCAGCAGACACATCCTGCCATTTAAGCTGAAATGCATATCTGCATGCCTCACTTATCCCTACTGCAATTTTACCACATCATTCCAAACAGCATTTCAAACAAGGAGAAAGGGGCTGTTTGGTTCAGTTGGTTGGAATATTGCGCAAACTAATTCTGTGCAGGTTTGATTCCTTTTCAGGTGAGATAGTTCCTGGAGACTGGATTACCACCTTGCCCTGTAATGATAATGAGCGTTTGAATTTTTACAAACAATAGGCAGAAAAGAAAGAACAATGGATTGAGGATTATGATCACTCAGCAAGAAAATTATTCTATTTTGACAAGAGACACAATGTAATATACAGATTATAGTGTTGAAAGTTGAATATTTAGCATTGGCGCAGATATTCTGATGACCAGTGAGTCATAGGAGCAACTGGAGTTGTGCAATGAGGCCATCTGGAATTCCCTGTGCCAATGACTCTGTGGAAATTGGCTGTAAAATTGAACTTTCCAATCGGCAATTTCCTTTATCTCAAATTCTGCGAAAAAATGTCCGTTGAAGTTATAAAATATGGAGTGTTCTGACTTACTTAAACATAATGGTTATGCAGAGAAAACTAGAGGATTAGAAACCTACTCAAGTTGCTGGGTAACTATTAAATTGAGCTCCACCCCAAATTTAACTCTCCCAACCACTTACATCCTCTGCACCCCTGTAACCAACCCCAGACCCCTAAACCTGACCAGGAAACATGGGCTATAAATTTTGATCCGATGTTGGAAGCAGAGAGGTGAAAACTTAAAATATTCCTGTGAACTGAGGATCCTGATTCTATCACAACCATGCTAGAAGTTGAAAGTGTATTAATTTGTGGATATTGAGACAAAGCATTAGTTAATATTAAGGCAACATTTTCTGAATATGATTCTAGATTATTTGAAGATACAGATTTTTGGCCAAGGATCCAAAATCCTAATTCAGCTGACTGAACAGGTCAGTGGTCTTGCAGATTCACAAATTGGTGAGCTGATGAGAACCTAATGGTCGCATTATAATTGACCATAGGGTAATGACAGTTTATGATATTTCACATTAATAGATGACAGAGGGGCGTCCAGATGAAATTAATTACATGAAATAGGTTGAGGCACAATGCAAAGAATTGCTGATCTGGTTTTGTTGCTGTGGGAAAAGTGCCTGAATTTATAATACTTTGAGGGTGAATGTTAAAATTGTAACAAGAATTTTGGATAAATGTATATTAGGTAGAAGTTTTAATATCGTTGAAGTACAACTCATTTGGTGGGAATTTTTAAAATGTGAGTTTATGGTTGCTGTTCTGCATATTATAAATTGGGGCTGGCTAGTAATACCAAATGAGTAGCTACTGTGATGGTGGCAGAAGCAAGGGGCTTCAATAACTTGAACAGGGCAGAAGTGAAATAGCTGAGTGAAGGGGTACTTGGTGCATTAAGGGGAGATTGTAGTGTAGTCATAATATCACTAGACTAGTAATTCAGCAATCCCGTTCACGCACTTGGACACATGGGTTGAAATCCCACCACAACAGCTGTTAGTGGAATGCACATTCAATTTGTTTATCTGGATTGGAAAGGTAGTATGTGAAACTACGATCAGTTGTTGAAAGAACAATTGCTCAAGTCTACATGTGACTCCAGACGTGTAACAATGTAATTTACTGTTAACTGCCCTCTGAAAAGGACCAGTAAGCCATCAGTTCAAGGGCAATGAGGGATGGCCAACAAATGCTGGCCTTGCTACTGACACTCATATCCCATGAAAGAATAAAAAAAATGTGTGGCAGGAACATGCAGATTTGCAGGAAATTATTCACCATTACTAGGCAGTTAGCTGGAAAGCTTGAGTAGTTTAAGACAAGTAAAACTACTGATGCATTAGCACATAAATTCAATGAAAGCTAACTTTCTTTACTAGTGCCTCAACCTGCACTGAGAAACTATTCAGGTATGGTGTAGGCTTGCTAAGAAGCTGGGAGATCTTTCTCTGAATTATTAAAGTACAGACTTGTTGTGATAGATTAATTTTAAATCTCTAATGGCTGAACCATCAAAGGAGCTTTGTTCTAAGAGAACTCATCTTGTAGATTGCTAAAAAGCATTGACAGATATGTCAGAACTAAACAAGATGAGGTTTCACTTCGTGTCAGGAGCCAAACAAAAAGAGGACTATCAGGTGACTGAGAGACCACCGTTCACACTTATCTTACTGTCATGACTGTAAGTTAAACATTTTGCAGCATAGCCTAACCTTAGCAGTAACATGAATGCTCAAAGCACTTTGTCAACAGTTCACCCTCAACATTTCTCATTGAGGCAGTAAAGCATTTACTTAATATTATTCACACTTTTATGAAAATAGAGAAAAGAAGAATGATGGTTTAAACATTTGCCAGCTAATATCACCATTTGAAATGTCTTGCTTGATGTATGCAGACACAATGTATTGATGTAACTGCAATAGAAAATGCCACGTTTAAGCTCCTAAGCAGATATCAAAATATTTTTGTAATTCTAACAGTTACTATTTAATACATTGTGCTTTGCATGCAGCTTTGACTTCTTCTCTGGGTGAAGTAACCTGCCAGCTACTTAGATGATCAAAATATTAATTACAAGAAATTTATACTCATTATTGTCCTTCCACCCTTGCAAGCTTAAAGTTCACTATTTATCAGGAGTGATCTAATTTCAACAGGGTTGTAAATCTGTTTCCTCAGTAAATGACAATGGATTTAATTTTAAAGAATCAAATTCCAATCCAATAGATTCCACCATTTAAAATAAAATCACAAAAATACATTGCTTCAAGGGGAACCAGACAAATATATTACTTAACTAAAAACCGAAAGAACTGTGGACATTATAAATCAGAAACAAAAACAGAAGTTGCTGGAAAATCTGTCTGGCAGCTTTAAGGAGTGCGATCAGAATTAACGTTTCAAATCCAGTAACCCTCCCTCAGAGGGGTCTATATTACTTAACTATTATACTAGGCATTCAAGAAATGATTTCAATTGGTCAGATTCAGAAAAACATTCAATTTATTATGACTGATTTTCTTTCCCCTCATAAAGAAACCTTCAGGTTTTCACCTCAGGAATTTCTTTGCTCATCCTATTTACAGTACGCTATTTCAAGAGATGCACAACAATCATTCTTGAGTTTAAGGCACAGAGGTAGCTGGATGATTTATACATGGATTGCAAAAACAAAAGTGAGCTGTTACAGTAAGTAATTGGGAAAATTAATAGAGTCCTATCATTTATTGCGAGGGGAATTGAATACAAAAGTACCAAGTCATCTTTCAGCTTAGTGAATCAATGATAGAAGTCCACTGTACTGGTTAGCTTAATTAAGGAAGAGTATAAATGTGTTTGTTGCAGCTCAGAGGGGATTTTCTAGACTAATACCTGGTATAACATTTTGCTTCAAGGCAGTGGTAGGTAAATTCTTGTTAAGATGGGATGAAATGTTATGAGAAATAGGTGGGAATGTGGATTTAAGGTTAAAATCAGATCAGCCATGACCCATTTTAGCGACACAGCAGGCTTGAGAGGCTGAAGACTTACTCCTGTTCTTGATTTGTATATTCATATGTCTCATCAATATTTCTTTCTGTTTTATTTAAAAATTCAGTGATTGGCTAACTCATCATACCAGTCAGAAAATGTATTAGTCATCCAGTTTCTCAGACTTGCAGATACTGAACAATGTATTATCAGAGTAGAATTCCCCTTGACATCAAATCCTAGAATTCCAAGAGCCTACACTGACTGTTATCAATTCTTCAGAATTTCCAGTTCTTCATTTTTTCAGATGTTCTCTTCCTTTGGGCTTCTGAGTAAGCCCTGGAAAGAGAATGAAGATCATTACTGCTTTGAACAATGCAAATTCTTGATTTTAATCCAGGTCACTGATTACTTCCAAAATTTGTATAAATTTAGTCATAATGTGGAGATGCCCATGTTGGACTGGACGCCAACTCACAAAGTGTTTCAGGAAATATCTCTGTGATACACACTGAACAACTCCACTGCCCTGTGGCCGAACACTTCAACTCCTCCTCCCACTCGGCAGATCCTGGGCCTCTTCCACCACCAAATCCAATCACCTAACACCTGGAGGAAGAACGCCTCATCTTCCACCTTGGCACCCTCTAACAACATGGCATCAACATCGATTTCACCAATTTCCTCATCACCCCTGACCCACCTCATCCCAGATCCAACTCTCCAACTCAGCTGTAAGTGATGGACAATAGTATATATAGGCTTATTCCCAAATTATCAATTCTCTTGCTCCTCGGATGGTGCCTGATCTGCTGTGCTTTTCCAGCACCAGACAGTCAACCCAAGGTCATATGGTTGTTAAGAAGGCATATGGTGTGTTGGCTTTCATTAGCGGGGGATTGAGTTTAAGAGCCATGAGGTTATGCTACAGCTCTATAGAGTCACACTTGGAATATTGTGTTCTGTTCTGGTTGCCTCGTTATCAGAAAGATATGGAAACTTTAGAGAGGGTGTAGAGGAGATTTACAAGGGTGCTGCCCGGACTGGAGGGCATGTCTTATGATGAAAGGTTGAGGGAGCTAGGGCTTTTCTCTTTGGAGCAAAGAAGGATTAGACATGGCTTGATAGAGGTGTACAAGATGATGAGAGGCATAGACAGAGTGGGTGGCCAGAGACATTTTCCCACGGCGTAAATGGTTATCAAGAGGGGGCATAATTTTAAGGTGATTGGAAGAAGGCTTAGTGGAGATGTCAGAGATAGGTTCTTAACGCAGAGAGCATTCTTAAACTATCCTATCTGTCCATCTTCCTTCCCAACTATCCACTCCACACTCCTTTCTAACCTATCACACCCCGCCTCCATCTATTTATCACCTTCCCAGCTATCTCTCCCCCACCCACACACTCCTATTTATCTCTCAGCCCCCTTTCCTCCCATCACATTCGTGTTGAAGGGCTCATACCCGAAATGTCGATTCTCCTGCTCCTCGGATTCTGACTGATCTGCTGTGCTTTTCCAGCTCCATACCTTTCAACTCAACACTGGGCTCTAGTCCAACAGATTTATTTGAAACCGCAAGCGTTTGGAACTCTTGCTCCTTCCCCAGGCAGCTAGTCAGAGAGAATGTATTGGACACAGAATTTATAGTAAAAGATCAATGGGTCATACAACTTCAGCAAATATACTGAACAAACTTAGATGGCTATTAAGTTTTTAATCAGTTAGAATGGAGGTGTAGGTTTCAATTGATTAACATGTAAATCCCTGCCCCAAGATAACTTCAGGTTTTATCAGAATAAAGGTAAAAATCACACAATACCAGATTATATTCCAACAGGTTTATTTGGAAGTACTAGCTTTCAGAGTGCTGCTCCTTCATAAGACACAGAATTTATTGCAAAATATTATCTTTTATTATTATTATTTTATGATATTTTATTATTATTACATAGCCTTCATAGTATTATCTTCCATGTGCCAATCCAAGGGTTGCTCAAATGTCTGTAATGGATCTGACTCTATTACCACTGCTGCTCGTGCATTCCACACACCCACTACTCTCTGTGTAAAGAATCTATCTCTGACATCTCCCCTAAACCTTCTTCCAATTATCTTAAAATTATACCCCCTCTTGGTAATCATTTATGCCGTGGGAAAAAGTCTCTGGCTATCCACTCTATAAATGCCTCTCATCATCTTGTACACCTCTATCAAGCCATGTCTAATCCTTCTTCACTCCAATGAGAAAAGCCCTAGCTCCCTCAACTTTTCATCATAAGACATGCCCTCCAGTCCAGGCAGCATCCTTGTAAATCTCCTCTGCACCTTCTCTAAAGTTTCCATATCTTTCCGATAACGAGGCAACCAGAACAGAACACAATATTCCAAGTGTGGTCCAACCACGGCTCTATAGAGCTGTAGCATAACCTCATGGCTCTTAAACTCAATTCCCCTGCTAATGAAAGCCAACACACCATATGCCTTCTTAACAAGCATACAACCTTGGGTTGAGTGTCTGGTGCTGGAAAAGCACAGCAGGTCAGGCAGCATCCGAGGAGCAGGAGAATTGATGTTTCGGGAATAATCCCATATACATACATATATATGTATTTGTCCAACACTTACAGCAAGTGTTTCCTAAACAACGTCCACATTTCTGTCATGCATTTCCCTGAGAACATCTGTTCCCAATTTAGGCACCTCAGTTCCTGCCTAATAACTTTGTAATTCCTCCTCCCCAAATTAAATTCTTTCCCATACTTTCTGCTCCTATTCCTCTCCATAAATATAGTGAAGACAATAGCCATCGAGGTTTGTTCAATACATTTGCAGAAGTTGCTCTTTGATCTTTTACTATAAATTCTGTGTCCGATATATTCACTCTCACGAGCTGTCTGAGGAAGGAGCGAGGGTTCAGAAAGCTTGCAATTTCAAATAAACCTGTGGGACTATAACCTAGTGATTTTTGACTTTTTAAATTGAGTGAAAGATATTTAAATCCTTGCACTCACATTATCTTTGAAAGGCTGGCATTGTCCCTCCACTAGCAATGTAACAACATAGAAACCCCAACACCTTGTTGTCTAAACACATAGCTGGGGTGGTTTGCACTCTCTCGCACGTTCAAACCTAATCTCTCTACTTAGTCACTGTTCAGCCAAACACTTTATATGTCTGTAGATTCATCCTGTTTTAACACCCTTTAAATCAGCACTACCCTGTCCTTAATGGTCACTGTATACCTGTCATTTTCTAGCAGGGGAGTATCACTTTCGGGCAGATAATGGGACAAATCCAAACATGAGCTTTTAGAAACTAGCCTAGCCAGTGCCATGATTTTTTTTAAGTATCTACTGCAAAAGTGAACATAAACAAAGCTAATAGTGGCTGAAGTTTGCCCCAACAATGCAGATTTTGGCATCATGATGAACAAATATTTTTTAGTCTACAATTGTACCCGGCTGTCATCTATTGGAAGTGTGTGTCAAGAAGCTCTGTCTGGCTTTCATTTTCATATGTTACACAGCTCAGCTCTGCTATAGGTAATGGCAGCTTCCTCCTCCTCAGATGATAGGTTCCATTTCCCCAGCTCCCCAGCATCTATCACATCGCCTCGTTGCTTACACCAATTGTGCAGAGCACAGCATGCAGAAATTAACAGCACACTTTGGCCACACTGGAGAGCTGTGTTGGGGCTGTGTGGATAATTATGGAGTGAGTTAAGTAGTTACTCAGGAGTTGGGTTCTGTATATTTAATAGGAGATCAGAGTCGATGCCTGGAGGAAGAACACCTCATCTTCCGCTTTGGGACCCTCGAACCACACAGGATCATTGTCGATTTCATCAGTTTCCTGATCTCCCCTCCTCCCAACTTATCCCAGATCCAACCCTCCAACTCGGCACAGTCCTGTTGAGCTGTCCTACTGAAGATATGGGCCGCTCCAAAGGAGCCTCTTGGTTCGAGATCGGTCAAAAGAATCACTAGGAATATGGTCTGTTTAAAGCAAGGTTACCTATTTAATAAATTAAGGCAGCCTGGTGCAGATTTGTCCAGCAACACAGAGGTTAAAAGTTTCTGTGTTCCGTGGAGAAACGCAATAGTCCTTCTTGGTAACATTCAGTCTCTCGGTACACAAGGACATCTTCCTGGCATAGTTGGTATGCATAGTCTCTGGTTGCTCAGGATCACACAGGTAAACTGCCCCTTCTTGTGCACCAATGCTGGCAATGGCAAGTCCACACAGCAGGGCAAGATTGATCTTTATCATCTCGCCCCTTGCAAGGATGGTGGTCGCCCAAGAATATACAAAATACACATAATCAATTAAGATAGGCAGCAGCAAAGGAGGAACACAAACTAATCTAGTAGGGGTCACCCATATTCTAGTTTGAGTATCAAGGGAGTACCCTATTTGAAGCCGTAATTTGTGCTCTTCAGCAGGGGATTCCCCCGTGATTTCTGTACCTTACCCAGGTCTGTCATACCCGTCCTTATACTGTGTCTAACCGGTTTTTGCTGGGGACCCATGGGATCAGGAGTTTGGGGTGTAAGGCTGCCTGCTTGGCAGCTACACCTACTTGCCCACTAGTTTAGAAACTGTATCAGTTTCACCAGCATGAGCTGAGCATCTTGTTAATTACCAGATAGATTGGACAAAACAGCATTACTGTAACACTGCTCCTTGGGGGTTAAACATCTTCAATGTTCCCACAAGGCTCCGAAAGCATGGGTCTTACTAAAAGCACAATGAAGAGTCAGTGTATATTTGTAGATTTTCCTTTTGCTAGGAAGAAAGCATGTCAATTCCCCATGTCAGCTCCAAGGTAACATTAAAGACATATCACTCCCCAGTGGCCACATTTCAACAGTTAAAGCAAGGGCCAGCCATTTGTCCCTGGGGGTTTTGCTCCTTGTTGCCAGTCTCAAAGGTGAAATGCTGGGGCCTGCCTGTACCCATTTTCAGGATCCCCTTGTCCAGCAGTGATTGTCACGTGGGCAAAAGGGTAGGTTCCTACATACACACACATATATATATATATATATATATATACTTGTTGCTTCTGACAACAGCCTAAATTCAAATTTTAGATCCTCACTACCTGTCCATCTTCCTCCCCACCTATTCTCTCCACTCTGACCTATCACCATCATCCCCACCTTCATCTACCTATCACATTCCTAGCTATGTTCCTCCCTGCCCCACCCACCTCCCATTTATCTCTCAACCCCCTTTGGGCCCACCCACATGCCTGGTGAAGATCTTATGCTTGAAATGTTGATTTTCCGGCTCCTCGGATGCTGTCTGACCAGCTGTACTTTTCTAGCACCACACTTTTTGATTATGTATTTAATAGTCTAACTTTTCCTTAGTAGCTAATTACTTAATTTCATTCAGAACCCTCCAAATTCTCTGATTTAAATGCACACTGTCTGAGGGTTCCGGGAATAATCTTCAATTTCACAGGCAACACTTTCAGAATCTGTTACATTAGGCATTCTGTGTGCAATTTGCATCTACACTAGATAATGAGTGGTCAATGAAAAATCTAGGCCTAAAATTCTACAGAATTATCTTTTGTATTTTTTTAACTGTACAGTCAAATCCAAGCATTTTTGTCTAAAGTCTACAAGTTATTTCCAATATTGCTGAATGAGCATTTATCTCCAACCTAGGCACTAATGTAAATAAGTTATCACTGTTGACAAAATAGTGAACTAAAGAATGTCATACTGATTCATTCAGGATTAGTATATATGCTGGTTTTGTAATCAGTTAAATCTGCATGCAAACCAATTAATTAAACGGTTAATTACAAATAACAATTGAATATTTGGTAAAGCAAATGCAAATGAGTCGAAGGTGTTGGGAATAGCACACAGAAGAGGCAGTTTGGTGAGGATGGAGCAGGCAAAGATTAACTTTTGTTTTCATTTGCTGTTAGGAGTGTTCCAGACGTTGCATGCCCATTAGTTGACCCTATCTAACGACAATCAAGCTCGAAGGCCAAACTGGCCATTTGTAACTGTAGAATCAGCTGCTGGTGGTATGTGTTAAAATGGGAGGTAGACCCCTGAGAAAACAAAATGTGCTCCACATAGACTCAGTGTAAACAAACTAGGATGAAAATGTGAAGCATGGGGATTCGTTACAACTTCCTTGGAAACACACAAGCTATTAGCACAGTTGCAAGCTTGTTTTCTCTCTTAAAACCCATTATCAGTTTGAGAAATCAATCCGTTCCTTAAAGTCTGCTGGCAAGTGTTAAATTACATACTGTTCTCAGCAAGTGATCCGCTGAAATGTAAATAAATTTGTTAGGCTAACTAGATTCACAGAGTTAAAAATCACACAACACCAGGTCATAGTCCAACAGGTTTAATTGGAAGCACTAGCTTTCGGAGCGGCTCTCCTTCATCATGAAGAAGCAGTGCTTGGAAAGCTAGTGCTTCCAATTAAACCTGTTGGACAAGAACCTAGTGTTTTGTGATTTTTAATTGTGTACACCCCAGTCCAACACCGGCTTCTCCAAATCATAGATTCATAGATTTCAACTACAATGTGACTTACTAAGACAATTAAGATCAGATAAGAATGAATTAAGTCCCAGCAAGCAACTAGTAAGTACAGGCTGGTTTTATGGAGATGCTGAACAAGTGACTTGGCAAATCACATTTAGATTAGATTCCCTACCTTCGGCCCAACAAGTTCACACCAACCCTCCGAAGAGCAACCCATTCCCCTATGTTCACCCCGACTAATGCACCTAACACTACGTGCAATTTAGCATGGCTAATTCACCTAATCTGCACATCTTTGGACTGTGGGAGGAAACCCACGCTGACACGGGGAGAATGTGCAAACTCCACACAGACAGTTGCCCGACGCAGGAATTGAACCCAGGTCCCTGGCGCTGTGAGGCAGCAGTGCTAAACACTGAGCCACCGTGCCGCCCACATTTTAGATTCCCTACAGTGTGGAAATAGGCCCTTCAGCCCAACTAGTCCACCCAGACCCTCCGAAGAGTAACCCACCCAGACCCATCTCCCTCTGACTAATGCCTCTAACACTATGGGCAATTTAGCATCACCAATTCACCTCTGACCTGCACATCTTTGGACTGTGGGAGGAAACCGGAGCAAATCCACGCAGACATGGGGAGTATATGCAAACTCCACTAAGACAGTCACCCGAGACTTGAATTGAACCTGGGACCCTGGTGTTGTGAGGCAGCAGTGCTAACCACTGAGCCACCGTGCCACCCATGCAAAGAGGCCCTTGTGCAAGTGAGCAGGAAATTTTCAGCCCAATGGAATCTTCCAAGTTTGTATGTACATCAGCTAGAGGAAACTTGAGGACACAAACTGATGATAAATGTCATCAGTCGGTGAAGGAAGAATTACTGAGGTCTCTGACACTCAGAGGACAGCCAGAGACCAAGCATCTGCTGAGTCCCATGCAGAACGTGCCACTCTGTTCTCGGCTATAAGAAGCATGGTCATTCTGCAGAGACAGACAGGGAACATCAATGGCAAGACAAGGGGATGATGAGGCACATCAATTTCATTTCAAGTGGCCTCTACTTCTCAAGCAGACAGGGGGGTATCAACAAGTACCCAGAGAGCTGGGGGACTGAAGATGTACACTCCAGCAGTATGTTCTCAGTACATTCCAAAAGGATGTTCCCTGCTCCTTTGCCTATCTTGTGTCACTAACCTCATTGCCTGGAGCAGCTGAGGCTGAAGTGGGTGAGCCCTCATCTTTGCAAGAGACTCTCAATAGGCCAGAGCCCTCAAGGTCCAGGACCTCAGGGGACACCCACAAAGTTTTCAAAGTCCCAAAGTGTGCCAGTTAGCAGAGTCCTTCAACCTCAGCTGTACACTGAACTGCACATGAATGTAGTGTGAGGGTGAAGGAAAATAAATAATTTGTTCTTTTATAAATATATAGAATCATAGAGTCATAGAGATGTACAGCACAGAAACAGACCCTTCGGTCCAACTCATCCATGCCAACTACTTTCTCTGGCAACTCATACCAAACACTTACCACCCTCTGCATCAAAACATTGCCACTTAGGTCTCTTTTATATCTTTCCCCTCTCACCCCAAACCTGTGCCCTCTAGTTCCGAACTCCCCGATCCCAGGGAAAAGACTTTGTCTATTTATCCTATCTATGCCCCTCATGATTTTATAAACCTCGATAATGTCCTGTGGTTTGCGTACAGGGTCTTGGAGATGCTGATGTAAAGGAGGGCAGTACATTTCCTGCTGATCTATAACATAGTGCATGCCACCAGACTCAGCCAGCCTGGACCAGGATACCGGATTGGGGCAGTGCAGAGTGCTGGGTAAAAGACAACACAGCAAATTAAAGAGAAAGTTAATGATCTCCGCAAGGGTCAATGCCATCAGCTTCGCTTTGCTACTTCACACTAACAGGCCCCACTACTGACAACTCTGCCACTGAACCCTCAGCTTTCCAAAGCTTGATCTCAACTGTCAAGCCTCCTCCTTTGTGTTAAAAAGGCACAGAGGCTGCCAAACTTCAAATATGTGCAAAGTGAGTGAGCACTAAGAAAATAAGTTAAGAGCCATTAGTTGCACCAGGTCTAGATGTGAATGTGTGTCGATGTGGGTAAAGTGCCCTGGCAAAAGCATGCAACTCATAAGTATACTTGCATTCCAAAGTGAAGCTCTGGTGGGCTGTATGGTCTGTCAGTTGATCCAAAGGCAGTCATGATTATGTGATTAGGATGGTGGTTTAGCAATGCCCACTTGCATGGACAAAGGGTGGAAGAGGACAATGTCCATGGAGAATACAGAGACATTGTGCTGAAGACAATGTTGTCTGAAAGCCCAGAGAAGCACTTGATGAGCTGCTACTCTAACCAGATTACTACTCTAACCTTCGGGTCAGGAATTGTCTCGTTAATCAGGAAAGGGAAGAATTAGGAGCTGCATAGCAAGGAGGCACATTTACCCAATAATGAGATGTTGAGATAATAATGAAATGCATTGAAATAAGGTAGTTACTGTTCATTAGTGATATTCAAGACTTGTCACTAAACCTAAGGGGAAATAGTAGAAACTTCTTTCTCAACATCTAAAATCTGACTTTTCCACTTTCCCTTGTATTTTCCCAACATTCTCGCTATTGCCCACACTGTGCATGGGAATAGCAAATCCTACCCAAGTTTACTCGTTTATATTCAAAAGTGGGCAATCAAACAGGGCAATTAATACTGGAGAAAAATAGGTTGTGGTTCTTCCTGCCTTTCAGAATGAATCTGGACTAACATGGGAAATTTGATTTAGTGAAGGATAGAGTGCTGAAGCCAATCTAGGATACAGAAAACGGGCCAACCTTATGCCACTTATGCTCTACATTGTGCTTTTCTGATTTGAGAACGTAAGGACAGAGATAGTATAAAGAAAAGTGGGAGACTGTGAATGATTTGGCAAAGATGAGGACATAGAATGCAGCAAGTAGAATTAGGATAGAGCATAGTCTGCACTCTTATCAGCAACAGATGGCGACTTTAACCTGAAGACCACCGTACTCATCTAAGAGTCAAGGTTGAGAAGGCAAGACCTTCATGGTAACCTCAGCCAGTGCACGAATTGAACCTGCACTATTGGTGTTGCTCTGCATTGCAAACCAACCATCTAGCAACTGAGCTAACAGTAGAGGCAATAACATTCTGGTGGATGAATGACAAATGGTTAGAGAGTGGTACATTAGAAAAGACAATGAAAAATAATCGGGAAACATGTTGGGCCTTTTTTGCATTTAATCCATTGTATGTGTTTTTGTTTAGTCCAATAACTTAGCTGCATAGCCGTGCTAGCCAACAGCATGATTTCAAAGCCTAGTTTTATATTTATACATAGTACGTAGCGTTTCCTTTTAAATTAAAAGAAATTTTCCATTGGTGAGTAGTTGAACTGCTCTTGAATTATAGCTAAGAAAATAATTACTCACTTTCTAAAACCTGTTCCTATCCCCAGTGTGCACTGTCTAGATTTGAGATTTTCCAGGTCTGAACTGTACACACATAATGTTTAAGGTTAATGTCTGGAAATTGGATACAGGGATAAACCTGTCCACTTTGTTCACATTTAATAGAGACATTTCGAGAGTTGTGCAGAGAAGCAAGAAATGAAGTACAGATTATGCGTTACATATGGGAAGATAATAACTGAAGATGCATCTACTCTGTGCAAATTGCAGAAGAGCAATACTAAGCATAAATAAAACATGTTTAAAAGTCAATTATGAAGTCTTGTTAAATAAAATTCTTTAAAAAAGTGAAAATTCATACATGCTGTTGTACATTATTTTGATGCGTAACATGCAATTCTGTAAATAACTGCTAATTTATTTGCAATATCAGGAAATTAAAATATCAACAATTTTTAACTTTCTGCACCAACCTGAATTATTTATCTCCAATCAGGTTTAATTCCAAAATTAAAATGCAATGTACTGGAGAAAACCAACAGGTCTGGCAGGGTCTGTGGAGAGAGAAACAGAGTTAACGTTTTGAGTGCTCAGTTCTGAACAGGAGTCATATCAGGCTCAAAATGTAAACTTTGCTTCTCGATCGTGAATCCATTTGGGGTCAAAGCCTGATGCAATTTGATGAGAAGGTTATCACCATTTTGAACAATTGGAAGCAAGCTCTTCTCAGTCATTAAACCGATGCTGCTACACTTCAAGGAAAATTTCAGAGTGCCTTTGAAACATTTTCCTTCACCTCTCCTGGCAGGCTGGCAATTTGTGAACTGAGAAAATAGGGAAAGATGTCACTGTTTTGCCTTCCAGATACAGTGTCCAGTTCATAGTTGATTTTACAGGCATTTTGCCTGAATATTTTGCCTGAAGTGAGGGTGGAATTTGTGGGGAGGCACCAGCCATAATCTTTCAATCTTCCCTGGATTTATGGGAGGTCTCAGAAGACTAGAGAATTGCAAACAATTAAAGGTAAAGTAAGATACACTAATCATTGTTATACTAGATCAAAGGCTGCTCTTTCATTCATACATTCAAGAGAGAGAGAGAGAGAGAGAGATAACTGGCGGTGGCGGTATCACCAAATATCAGGCAAGGGGAAAGGTTGAGAAGGAGAATCCTTCATGGTTTACCTCAACTGGTGTGAGAAAACTAACATCATGGACTTGTTCAAGAAAGGTTGTAAGGCTAAAGTCCAACTCCATTCATTATATCATGCCAGTCAGATCAGAACTTAATTCAACATACATTCTATTTTCTGCCAAACAGCCAATCTTCTATAATAAACACAGAAAATGCTTAGGAAACTGGCAGTATCTGTTGGGAGAAAAACAGAGTTAACGTTTCGAGTCTGGTATAACTCTGCTTCGAAGCACTTTTTATCGAGTGACAGTTATTGCATTTAAGAAGAGCATAATGGGACTCAAAAGGTAACTCTCTTTCTCTCTCCACAGATGCTACCAGAGCTACTGAGGTTCTCAAGTATTCTCATTCTTCGATCAGATTTCTGGCACCCACAGTATTTTTCTTTCAGCCAATCTTCTGTCCGTGTTATTATGCTATTCCCTATACCACAAACTCCTATTTTTGCACAATAACTTGTCAAATGCCTTCTGGAAATCCAAGTACAGCACATTTATAGGCTCACTTTTATCCATAGCTCATAGTAAAACAAAGAGCCTTGGGAAAAGTTGAAGAGCAGAGAGATCTGGGAGTTCAGGTCCATTGTACCCTGAAGGTGGCTGCACAGGTGGATAGAGTGGTCAAGAAGGTATTGCCTTCATCGGATGG
Source organism: Chiloscyllium plagiosum (assembly GCF_004010195.1). NCBI lineage: Eukaryota > Metazoa > Chordata > Chondrichthyes > Orectolobiformes > Hemiscylliidae > Chiloscyllium > Chiloscyllium plagiosum. The sequence goes on from NC_057711.1 coordinate 41,632,688, forward strand.
GGTATTGAGTATAAGAGCTGGCAGATCATGTTAAAATTGTACAAGACTTTGGTTTGGCTGCATTTGGAATACTGTGTACAGTTCTGGTTGCCACATTACCAAAGGATGTGGACACTTTGGAGACGATGCATAGAAGGTTAAGGAAGATGTTGCCTGGTACAGAAGGTGCTAGGTATGAAGAGAGATTGAGTAGGTTAGGATTGTTTTCATTAGAAAAAAGGAGATTGAGGGGGGAACTGATTGAGGTTTACAAAATCATGAAGGATATAGACAGGGTGGATTGAGAAAAGCTTTTTCCCAGGGAAAAGGATTCAATAATGAGAGGTCACACGTTCAAGGTGAGAGGTTAAAAGTTTAAGGGGGATACATGCGGAAAGTACTTTACACAGAGGGTGGTAGGTGCCTGGAACGCGTTGCCAGCAGAGGTAGTTGAGGCAGGCTCGGTAGATTCTTTTAAGGTGCATCTGGACAGATGCATGGTGGGGAGCAGAGAAATACAGATCCTTAGGAATTGGGTGACAGGTTTAGACAGTAGATTTGGATCGGCACAGGCTTGGAGGGCCGGAGGGCCTGTTCCTGGGCTGTAAATTATCTTTGTTCTTTGTTTTTTGTTCATATTATTCATTCAAAAGCACTCCGGTAAATTCATTAAAGAAGAGTTCCCTTTCTCAAAACTCTGCTCTTGAATTTTTCTAAATGCCATTAACAAACATCAGAAGCTGCCCTCCGATCAATCAACTATATTCATCAATTGAAAGGTGGTTCACTCTAATAAATGTCCATAATAAATGTCCAGCTAATTATGGTTTCCTTTCCTCCCTCCTTCTTGAATAGATGAGTTACATTATTTATTTTCCAGTCTGATAAAGCCTTTCTTGAATCTCAGGAAAATTTGAAAAATTAACACCAATGCATCTACTACCTGATTAGCCACCTCTTTTAAAATTCAAAGAAAAAATTCATCAGGACCCAAGGCTTGGCAACTTACAGCTCCACTGGATTGCTCAGTCCCATTTCTCAAGAAAAGGGATTTTTACCAAGTTCTTCCTGTTCTTCCACCTTCTAACGTAGAGTGATTACTGAAATGCTTTATATACAGTTTTGTGAAGATAGAAGCAAAATATTTGTACATTTTATCTGCTGTTTCCTCATTAACAATTATTAACTCCACATTCTCGCTCTCTAGTGGGATAGCACTGATTAGTTTGTTATTTTAGTTTGAGACTCCTTCATTGTTAACCATGAAGGTTAAGGAAGTTATGGATTAAAAGAATAGCATACAGTGTGACAAAGATCTGGTAAGCCAGATAACTGGGAAAGTTTTAAAAACCAACAAAAGATGACCAAAACAGTAACAAAGAGGAAGAAAATAAACATTTGGGGTAAACAAGCAATTAATATAAAATATAGTCTGGCAGCCTCTGTGGAGAGATTTACAGAGGTAACATTTTGAGTTCTGAAGAAGTCATATCAGACTCAAAACACTAACTCTGTTTTTCTCTCCAAAGATGATGCCAGACCTGCTGAGTTTCTCCAGCGTTCTCTGTGCTGCTCTGAGATTTTCAGCATCCACATTTTTTTTGCTTTTATTCAATCAATCTGTGAAATTATTTACTGAAAACAGCTATTGAGACTGGGTTGTTACGAATATTCGAGGCTGAGATTGATAGGTTTGTAATCAGTAAGGGAAATCGACAGCGAAGCAGAACTGAAGATTCTCTAATCAGACAAGATCTCATTGACGGAGCAGAGCCATTAGGCTGAATGACCTGCTTCTGCTCTGATATTTTATTGTCAAATGGATATAGACATTCTATCCTCTCTGACCTAACTTGCTTTCAACTATAGTGTTAAACTTCAGCAGTATGAGAACAAAGAGAAAATGATTTTAAAATGTCAGATTTTAGATTAGATTACCTACAGTGTGGAAACATTTGGCCCAACAAGTCCACACCGACCCTCCAAAGAGTAATCCATCCAGACCCATTCACCTACCCTATATTTACCCCTGAATAATGCACCTAACATTATGGACAATTTAGCATGACCTGCATATTTTTGGATTGTGGGAGGAAACCGGAGCACCCAGAGGAAAATGATGCAGACACGGGGAGAATGTGCAAACTTCACACAGACAGTTGCCCGAGACTGGAATTTAACCCAACAGCAGTGCTAACCACTGAGCCACTGTTCCGTCCCAAATATTTATATTTAAGAATATAAACATTTTTAGATACAGATGTTACGACCCAGCGGTGAAAACCCTCTGTTAAATAAACTAACCACCCAGAAAAACTCACTTCGCCTTGTAATCTGTTAAAATATGAGTGACAGAGAACCCTCATTATTTAAAGAAAATAATGTCAATTTATTCTTTAACTCTAAAAGTGAACAACAACTATTCACACCTCAAAGCCCCCCTTCCTCTTAACTGCTTATTACCTGCCTCCAACTATATAAGAGTATACTGTTCCAATAAAAGACTTACTAAAATTGCATCAACTTAATTTCAAAACCATACAGCGGCTGTCAAATTTGGTGTATTTCTTCTTCCAGCTGAAGATCTCCCTTCGTCGTCTTCTTTCCTTTTACTGCAAGTATGTTGCATATGAAAAGGTACCTTTGATAGAGAGTGTTTCAATGTCTTGGGTCTCTCTCAATGGCAGTTACTCTGTCTGATTTTCAAAATGCCTTCCTTTTCTATATCCCTAACATTGGATCGTCTCATTGGTTTGATATTGGCAAATCAAGAAATTCAAACTTGATTGGGTTTTAGTATGCTGAGGTATAATTTAAACTAATTGGTTAAATTCTAATTGTTGCCAAAACAGTAACTAACTGGGGCATCTATTTCACAGCCAAATATTACATATTTTCAATTTTCCAGTACACTCTGTGACTGCTCTTGTAAGTTCTCAGTGCAGAACAGCATTCATACTTTCTGAAAGGTAAAGTACACACCTTTAACTTCATAACACAGATGAATATCTTTGAAGTGAACAAGCTTGACCCTTTTACGATATATCAACCTCCCTCACCACCTCATTTCTTCTTGGGGTTGATGCTATCTGAAAGCCAAAAATTATTGCTCTAACTATAATTACACTGATTGAGTTCCTCCAATCCGTTTAATTAGATTGCACAACTTTAATGATTTCTTGCTATTGTTATGTACTAGGCCAGACCACTCAAAACATTCTTAAGCTGGCAGCCCAGACCATAACTTTAAAATTTGCTTTGGTTAGTGTACAGTGAAAATTATCCAGAGTATGTTAGCTAGGTTGACTAACAGGTTTTCAAACAGACAAAAATATATTCACAAAATTACACAATGAAACACATAAAACAGAATAAAGAACCCATACAGAACTCAGTCTATCCAAACTAGATTTAATTGTGCTGTTTCAAATATACACAACAGTCCCAATAAGCAAACCCCCTTAAACTCAGTAAAAATGAAACAAAAGCTTACAGGTCAAAGTTAGAAGGGCAGAAGGAGAAAGAGTCTAGCAGCCTGTTTCCACACAGTCCACTGGTGAATTCCCTAACTAGTTCTGGACTGAACTGCTCAGCTAGAGAGCTGGCCATGCCCCTTGACTTATACAGGTTACTTCTAAAAGTGAATGTTCATTCTAGAAGGAACATTCATACAGAACCTGCTAAAAACCTGGCGTGAGGCCTTCAAACCAGGAGAACAACTCAAATATAAGGAATCCAAGTATGACCTTCAAAGAGCCATTACGACAGCTGAGGACCGATACCGATCCAAACTAGAGACCCAGACAGACACCTGGCGACTATGGCAAGGACTGAATGACATCACAGGTTCTGAAAAGAGACAGTGCAAGATAGCAGACAATGGCACATTGTTCCCAGATTGTTTCAACGCCTTCTATGCTCGCTTTAAGCAGAATTTCAGTGGAGAAATAACACCTATTCTGACAAGTCCAACGAACCTACCCTGACAGTCACTGCACCAGAGGTCAGATCAGTTTTCCTTCATGTGAATCCAAGGAAAGTGATGGGACCAGACAGAGTACCAGGCTGTGCACTAGGAGCACATGCAGATCAACTGGCAGAGGTCTTCTCAGACATCTTCAACCTCTCCCTGCAGCAGGCCACTGTCCCTGCCTGTTTCAAGTGGGCCAGCATCATCCCTGTGCCTAAGAAGGCTCATGCAGCATGTCTCAATGACTACCGCCCCTTGGCCCTAGCTTCACTGGTCATGAAGTGCTTTGAAAGGCTGGTCATGGCATTAATCAACTCCAGCCTCCCCACTACTCTTGGCCACTCCAATTTGCCCATCAGACCAACAGATCCACATCAGATGCCCTTTCACTTGCCCTTCACTCCTCCCTAGAACAGCTTGACACCAAGAACAGCTACATAAGAATCCTACTCATTGACTACAGTTCAGCCTTCAACATTTTATCCCCTCGAGACTGATTACTAAACTTAGTGATCTCGGACTAAGCCCCACTCTCTGCAACTGCATCCTCAGTTTCCTAACCTACAGACCACAATCAATGAAGATAGGGGACAATATTTCATCCTCAACACTGGAGCACGCCAGGGGTGCGTACTCAGCCCCCTACTGTACTCACTGCGCCGCCAAATACCTGACTAACGCCATTTACAAGTTCGCTGATGACACCACTATAGTCGGTCAAATCTCAGATGGCGACGAAACAGACGACAGACGGGAGGTGGAAGACCTGGAAAAATGATGCACTGAGAACATCCTAGCTCTCAATGCGGGCAAAACCAAGGAACTCATTATTGACTTTTGGCGGGATGTTACTCATGCCCTCCTGAATGTTAACAGCACAGAGGTGGAGCGAGTGGAGAGTGTCAGGATCCTGGGAATGGTCATCAACAACAAACTTTCTTGGACTGTTCATGTGGACGCACTGGTTACAAAGGCCCAACAATGTCTCTTCTTCCTCAGGCAGCTGAGGAAATTTGGCATGATGGTGAATACCCTTGCCAACTTTTATAGATGCACCATCGAGAGCACTCTGTCTGATGTATCACTACCTGGTATGGCAACTGTATCATTCAAGATCAGAGACGGTTACAAAGAGTGGTGAACTCGGCCTGGACAATCACAAAGGCCAACCTCCCATCTATACAATCCATCTACCAGGCCCGCTGTCAAGGAAAGGCCACCAGCATTCTCAAAGATCCATCCCACCCTGGTAATGTTTTTCTACAACCTCTACCATTGGGGAGCAGGTGCAGAAGCCTGAACACATGCACCAGTCAGTTTCGAATCAGTTTCTATCCTACTGTTGTTCGAATACTGAATGGACTCACAAACTCTTCACATTCGCCTGCACCTGTGTTTTTGTTTTTGCTGTTGGTTACCTATTATTTACTATCCATGCTACTTAACTCTGTGAGCTGCCTGTATTGCTCGCAAGACAAAACTTTTCACTGTGCCTCAGTACACGTGACAATAAATTCAGTTTAATTCAATTCAAAAACATAAAAGCTTTGGCCTAAAATTGCCAATATGGGCAATTTGAAAATGCTTCTAATGGGTGAAGCTCAGAGCCAGGATTCTGAAGTCGAAAATTTCCCCTTACAAGTGTTTGTTTGCAAATTTATGTAGTGTTTTGATGGCTGAAAATTATTTCCAAAAGTAAACAGCTGATTAGATTTGGTGTAGCACAGTAAATCCGCCAACAGCAATTTTGTAAATCAAATGAAGGAAATCATTTTTAAACGTGTGGTTAGCAATTGGTGTAATACAATGCTGTAGCATATCATTCTTTCATTTCTGTATTCCTTTTTGCTAAAAAAGAACATCTGTTATGATAAATTGGGATACATTTAATAAACCAGACGTACCAATATAAAACTTTTTGCTTACACTGACAGTATTTCTTCACTTTTATTACATACATTTTCTTGAATGCATTGTTAACTCAAGGTTTGACTATTTTGGTGTACACCTTGCTGGTATTCAACATTGTACATCCCATAAATCTGAGGTCACCAAGGTTTTCTGCTACCTGTTAGAATGCAACAAGTCACATATATGCATCCCTCCTCTGCTCACTGATCTAATTGGCTTCAGTTTAAACAAAACATCTATTTTTAAATTCCTAGCCTTTGTTGTTAAACCCATCCATCCCTCTGGGTTACCCCTCAGTACATCTGTAATCTCTAGCTTTACAACACTTAGATATTGTGTTCCCTTGATTCTATCCTTTTAGCATATCCTGCTTTAATTGTTTAAACATAAACAGCAGTGGCTTCAGACTCTTCCTAAACTTCAATTCCTCTATTCTTCAAATCTTTTCCTGAAAAATCTACCTTTTTGACCAAGCTTTTGGTCATCGGTCCTGATACTTCCTTATGTGGTTTGTGTGAATGCTCCTCCTTGGGATGTCCATTTTACATAAAGGTTTGGCAAAATTGTTATTGATGTAATTAGTTTAAAATATGGTGCCTGGTATTGCCTTAATGTTAGGAAGTAATGCTTGAGAAAAAGAAGTAATGGTCTGTGTGAGTAATGACCAGGTCTGTTTATATGACCTTATGCTGTTAGATGAACATCTCAGTTGGAGTTTTAAATATGAGAGGCCAGCCATCTTTCTTCTCCTTGTCAATTGCAGCATGAACCCTGACATTGATATTGAACAAGCCAATGATGTTTTCAACATGGGCATGGGCTACTGACTGATTGAGAAGCTGACCTGTGACCCAAGAGTCAGGGTCTGCTGAATACAGGGACATGGAATTACAAATCACTATTCAACAAGATAAGTTTAAAAATAATTGATAGTTGTTTAAATGTGTAGAACTGTGATGTACACAGCAAAGTAATTCTGTTTCCATGGAAATTCAGCAGAATGGTATCAAATCATGGACATGTTTTTAAAAGCATGACCTTATTGGCTTTTGCTTTGTCAGCTCATTGAAATAGGAATTTAGAACTCCCTGTTTGGACCACACTTGCCTAATGAAGGAGGAAGTTACAAGGCAACAATTTCCAACATCATTTCTTGCTGAGATCTACTGTTGATATCAGGAGATGATAGATCTCCTATATCAGGGAAGAGTCTGAGTAAGTTTAGCCCTGAAACTGCATGATTCCTCTGTGAAACTTCAGGACATTTGAGGCAGGAGAGAGGAGCTGAAAATTGTATCAGGACCTGAATCTGCCTTGTTTTCTCTGCTCTAACAACACAGAACCCATACTAAGAAATGAGCATTTAAACCACTAGCTGACCTCAGCACCATCAGATTGGGTTAGTATTCCTGGATGCACCACATTTCTGCTTAATGATATTTGTGTCAGTATTGCTTCTATGATAGTGAACCACCAGTTTGGAGGCTTTTTTATGTTCATTTGCAGATTGTCTGGTAACACGTACTCTGCTGAAATAGCTTCAGGTCCTCTTATGGAATGAGACCAAGGCTTCAAGTGGATAAGGGTGATAGACAATCAATCCTCAAATGACCAGTTACCATGCGAACAAGGACCAAATTCGACCCAGATAGCAGTGAAGATGTTGTCTCTCTATAAGGTGAAGGTAAATAGATTAGTAACTCGAACAGGAGTCAAATGTTATGTGAGGCAGGTGAGAATGAGGTGTTGAGGTGTGGGAATCGGTTAACTATGATCTTATTGAATGTTCATATGAAGGTGAAGAGTTAATGAAGGAAACCCAAAAGCACACATTTGATTCAAGGTGGGAATATAAGTTGAATATTCTTTTTGGGCTAATTTTAGGCTGAAATGGGCATCATGCATTATACCCCAGCTGGTTGCCTGAAATTAGGGAACTGCCAACAGTCATCCAGGTGTAACTGCTGGCACCAGTCATACCTTCTTGGACTCACCCATTGGATGATGATCAATATTTGGGAATTTGTCAAACTGAAGGTAAACAATGATAGCAGTATAGAACATTAACAGAAAGGTAGTTGGGATACTGTAGAATTGTAGAAGAATTCCTGTACTGTCTGGTTCCACAGCAACAATCTCTAAGAAGTTTATCTTTTAATGGCAGTCACTGCTTGGGCTGTTGAAGAAGCCAGAGCACAGTCAGCTCCTCTCCTGCTCCACTGAAGTCAAAACAATTTTTTGTATATGCCCAAAGCACATGTAAGACTATCATAAAATAAATCCTTTTGATTTTTGTCTTGTAGATTGTGGGCAGCTTTTTGGGAGTTAGAAATGAGTTATTCACCACAGAACTCCTAGTCTTAGACCTGGTCTTGTAATCTCAATACATTCATGGCTGGTCTAGATCAATTTCTGGTCAGTGGTAACCCACAATGATGGGGGGTGGAAGGAAATGTGATGGTAATAATGCCACTAAATGTCAATTGAAAATGGTCATTGCTGCCACTTGATGGCATGAATTTTACTAGCCATTACTCAACCCTTGGTTGATTGGTATCATGGAGAGAAAGTGAGGGCTGCAGATGCTGGAGATCAGAGCTGAAAATGTGTTGCTGGAAAAGCGCAGCAGGTCAGGCAGCATCCAAGGAACAGGAGAATCAATGTTTCAGGCATAAACCCTTCTTCAGGAAGAAGGGCTTATGCCCAAAACGTCGATTCTCCTGTTCCTTGGATGCTGCCTGACCTGCTGTGATTGGTATCATGGTCTACTTGTATTTGAATACAGACTGCTTTAGTGTCTCAGGAGACATGAACGGTGCTGAACATTGTGCAACAATCAGTGAAGTCCTCCACTTCTGGCCTTATGATGAAAAGAATGTAATTGATGAAGCAGCTGGGACATTATCTTGAGGAACCCCTATGCCGATGTGAGAAAATTGACCCCAAACAACCACAACCACCTTCCTCTGCCTTACTGGACTATTTCAGAGTGAAGCACATTGCTGGGGGCTAGAATCACATGTAGACTATGAGGTTTTTTTATGAAGATGATTTCATTATCACTATTACAAATTTTGAGTTTAATTATAGATTTGTTAACTGAATTCAAATTCCTTCTGCAGTCATATTGTATTGTATGTCCCCAGAGCTTTAGCCTGAGCCTGTGGACTGTTAATCCATTGACATGACCATTATGCCATTGCCACCTCTATCACAGGTGAATCTATGCTGGACTACATGGAACAAATTATGATTTTTCTTAGTATCACTGTGTTCAATTTTGAACGTAATTATTTTAACTGAAAAGATGAAATTGAAATGAACCAAATTTCTCCTCACCACTGTGTGCTATATGAGGAGGAGACAGAACAGCAGAGTGAGACCACAATCAGATCAGTCACAATCTTATTGAAGGACAGAGCAGACTTGGTTAAAAATCACACAACACCAGGTTATAGTCCAAAAGGTTTAATTGGAAGCACACTAGCTTTCGGAGCGTCGCTTCTTCATCAGGTGATAGTGGTCCACTACCACCTGATGAAGGAGATGCTCCGAAAGCTAGTGCTTCCAATTAAACCTGTTGGACTATAACCTGGTGTTGTATGATTTTTAACTTTGTACACCCCAGTCCAACACCGGCATCTCCAAATCAGAGCAGACTTGAGGAGCAAATGACATACTTCTGCTCCTAACCCTGTGTTCTTCTGTTCTAATGTATATACTGCTGTCAGCTAGACTGTAAAACAAGGAGGAAAACTGTAAATTCTGTAATATCTTAGTTAACTATTCATCTATTTGAAAATTCTAGAAAGCATGCCTATTACTACAACACTTAAATGTTCATGTTTTAGAAAATATTAATTGGAGGTGTTTTGTAATTGGAGGTGTTTATTTATAAAATTGAAAATTTAAGAATTCTTATTTAAACTCTTATTCAGCTATATTTGACAATAGTTTGCAAAATATGCATGACATTGTCATCATTACAACCTCCAGAAAACAGCGCTGTGTATATATATTCCAGAATGCCATTCTATGAAGCACAAAGGTATTTTGACTTCACTCCACAAAACAGGAAATAACTGTGGCAGCAGGAATTGAGCTAATACTTACACCCTTTGTCAACCTCACACAGTGAAACCAACATCAGTGAAAATAATTTATTAGAAAAATTTTGTCACTATGTAAATTTTAATGGTAGTCATAATATTTATAAGCATAGATTTTGCACAACAAACATGTTATTTAATGTTGTCCACAACATTAAATAACATGTTTGTTGCACAGTTATAACCTGTGTGCAATAGGTTGACTGATTCTAATAACATTGCTTCATATAGAAATGATACTTATGTGTAACAACTCTTTACATCGCATAAAACCATAGATTTCTTTCTGCAAGATTCTGGGTAATCCAAGATGTAGGACAGGAAAAATTTCTGGCTGTAACAGCTGCTCCTTTTTTGAGGTATTTTAGATGTTGGAGGTAATTTCCTCGAATTCCAGGAGCAGCAATTACTGTTTTATATGCAGTTGCATTGTTTTGAAACTTTGGAGAAATAAAAGTCAAAACAACAGCACTTTTAAAAGGGAGAGGAACAGACAAAGAAAGCACATGGTGAGGACAGAGAGAGAGAAAGAAATTGACAGAGCAGGGAGCCTGCACAGTTACTGCCTTTGCTGTTTGAATTCATGTATTGCTGGACATCGGAGCGCGTCTGGGAAAATTAACAAACAGTGAAATTCACAACTAATCTTGGAGGAACCTGTCTGGGAGAGGTCACAGCACAGAAACAGAAGCGTGGCCTTAGAGTAAATCTGCAGTAGTGGGTAGAGTGTGTTCTTTCTTGATTATATATTTTATTGAGATATGTCTCTTTTAAATTTAAAATAAAAGCCATAACTATTAATTTAACCTGGAACAGTGTTTGTAGAGGAATAAGACGGTGCTATTTTCTGGTCTGTGCATTGTGAAGGAGCAAAAATAGCCTTTAAAAGAGTGATATGCTCTTCTTGTCAGATGTGGGAGTTTAGGGAGATTTTATGGATTACTGAGGATTATATCTGCAATAAATGCCGTTGGTTACGAATCCTATCAGATCGAATGGATCGGTTGTATAAACAGCAAAAGGCAATGAGGAATTTACAAAAGCAAAGAGATGTGATGGATGGCAGTTATAGGAAGAGGGGAAAGTTGCAGATAGATGGGTTAATTCCAGGAAAGGTAAGAGAGGCAGGCAGTTAGTGCAGGAGCCTTCTGTAGCTATCCTCATTTCAAACAGGTATGCTGTTTTGGAAAAGGTAGGGGGTGATGGATTCTCAGGGGAATGTAGCATGAACAGCCAAGTTTCTTGTACTGAGGTTGGCTCTAATGCAATGAAGGGTACGTCAGGTTCCAAGAGATCAATTGTGTTAGGGGATTCTCTAGTCCGAGATACAGACAAGTATTTCTGTGGCCAGCAGCGAAAAATCAGAATAATGTGTTGCTTCCCTGGTGCCAGGATCAAGGATATCTCAGAGAGGATGCAAAATGTTCTCAGGGGGGAGAGGGGCCAGCAGGAGGTCATTGTACACATTGGAACCAACAACATAGGAAGGAAAAAAGTTGAGGTTCTGAGGTGAGTTAGGCAGGAATTTAAAAAGAGGTCCTCAAGAGTACCAATATCTGGATTACTCCCCGTGCTACGAGCTAGTGAGGGCAGGAATAGGAGGATACAGCAGAGGAATGCATGGCTGAGGAGCTGGTGTATGGGAGAAGGATTCACATTTCTGGATCATTGGAGACTGTTTTTGGGTAGAAGTGATCTGTACAAGAAGGACAGATTGCACAGAAGTTGGAAGGGGACTAATATACCGGCAGGGAGATTTGCAAGAACTGCTGGGGATGACTTAAACTAGTATGGAGGTGAGGGAGGGGACCCAGGGAGATAGTGAATAAACCGATGCTTCTGAGACTGGTACAGTTGAGAACAGAAATTAGTCAAACTGACAGGGCAGGCAGGGACAAAGCAAAGAACAAGGTAGGACTGATAAATTAAACTGCATTTATTTCAATGCAAGGAGCGCAACAGGGAAGGCAGATGAACTCAGGCATGGTTAGGAACATGGGACTGGGATATCATAGCAATGACAAAAACATGGCTCAGGGATGAGCAGGACTGGGAGCTTAATGTTCCAGGATACAAATGCTCCAGGAAGGACAGAAAGAGAGGCAAGAGGGGAGGGGGAGGGGCATTTTTGATAAGGGGTAGCGTTCCAGCTGGAGGATACTCCCGGAAATACATCCAGGCAGGATATTTGGGTGGAACTGAGAAATAAGTAAGGGATGACCACCTTATAGGGATTGTATTATAGACCCCATAATATTCAGACAGAAATTGAGAAACAAATTTGTAAGGAGATCTCAACTATCTGTGAGAATAATAGGGTGGTTATGGTAGGGGATTTTAACTTTCCAAACATAGACTGGGACTGCCATAGTGTTAAGGGTTTAGATGGAGAGGAATTTCTTAAGTGTGTACCAGAAAAGTTTCTGATTCAGTATGTGGATGTAACCGACTAGAGAAGGTGCAAAACCTGACCTACTCTTGGGAAATAAGGCAGGGCAGGTGATTGAGATGGCATTGGGGGAGCTCTTTGGAGCCAGCAACTATAATTCTATTAGCTTTTAAATAGTGATGAAAAAGGATGGACCAGATCTAAAAGTTGAAGTTCTAAATTGGAGAAAGGCCAGTTTTGACGATATTAGGCAAGAACTTTCAAAAGCTGATTGGGAGTAGATGTTTGCAGGTAAAGGGATGGCTGGAAAACGGGAAGCCTTCAGAAATGAGATAACGAGAGTCCAGAGAAAGTATATTCATGTCAGGGTGAAAGGGAAGGCTGGTGGGTTAGGGGAATGCAGGATGACTAAAGAAATTGAGGGTTCAGTTAAGAAAAAGAAGGAAGCATATATCAAGTATACACAGGATAGATCGAGTGAATCCTAAAAAGAGTATAAAGGCAGTAGGAGTATACTTAAGAAGGAAATCAGGAGAGCAAAAAAGGGACATGAGATAGCTTTGGCAAATAGAATTAAGGAGAATCCAAAGGGTTTTTACAAATATTTTAAGGACAAAACGGTAACTAGGGAGAGAATAGGGCCCCTCAAAGATCAGCAAGGCGGCCTTTGTGTAGAGCTGTAGAAAATGGAGGAAATACTAAACAAGCATTTTGCATCAGTATTTACTGAGGAAAGGGACATGTAAGATATAGAATGTAGGGAAATAGATGGTGACATCTTGAAAAATGTCCATACTCCAGAGGAGGCAGCCTTGGATATCTTGAAACGCATAAAGGTGGATAAATCCCCAGGACCTGATCAGGTGTACCCTAGAACTCTATGGGAAGCTAGGGAAGTGATTGTTGCACCTCTTGCTGAGATATTTGTATCATCAATAGTCACAGGTGAGATGCTGGAAGACTGGAGGTTGGCTAACGTGGAGCCACTGTTTAAAAAGGGTGGTAAAGTCAAGCCAGGTAATTACAGACCAGTGAGCCTGATGTCAGTGGTGGGCAATTTGTTGGAGGGAATCCTGAGGGACAGGATGTACATGTATTTGGAAAGGCAAGGACAGATTAGGGACAATCAACATGGCTTTGTGTGTGGGAAATCATGTCTCACAAACTTGATTGAGTTTTTTGAAGAAGTAACAAAGAGGATTGATGAGGCCAGAGCAGTAGATGTGATCTATATGGACTTCAGTAAGGCGTTCGACAAGGTTCCCCATGGCAGACTGATTAGCAAGGTTAGATCTCATGGAATACAGGGCAAACTAGCAAATTGAATACAGAACTGGCTCAAAGGTAGAAGATAGAGGGTGGTTGTGGAGGGTTGTTTTTCAGACTGGAGGCCTGTGACCAGTGGAGTCCACAAGGATCGGTGCTGAGTCCACTTCTTTTCATCATTTATATAAATGATTTGGATGTGAGCATAAGAGGTATAGTTAGTAAGTTTGCAGATGACACCAAATTTGGAGGTGTAGTGGACAGCGAAGAAGGTTACCTCAGATTACAATGGGATCTTGATTAGATGGGCCAATGGGCTGAGAAGTGGCAGATGGAGTTTAATTCAGATAAATGTGAGGTGCTACATTTTGGGAAAGCAAATCTTAGCAGGACTCATATACTTAATGGTAATGTCCTAGGGAGCGTTGCTGAACAAAGAGACCTTGGAGTGCAGGTTCATAGCTCCTTGAAAGTGGAGTCGCAGGGAGATAGGATA
>NC_057711.1:41649580-41678250 GCF_004010195.1 Chiloscyllium plagiosum
TCCTGGCTACCTTGTAACCCTCAAGCACCCTAACTGAGCCTTCACATCTCATCCTAACATAAGCCTTCTTTTTCCTCTTGACCAGAGATTCCGCTTCCTTCGTAAACCATGGTTCCCGCGTTCTACAGCTTCCTCCCTTCCTGACAGGTACATACTTATCTAGGACACACAGGAGCTTTTCCTTGAATAAGCTCCACATTTCTAATGTGCCCATCCGCTGCAGTTTCCTTCCTCATCCTATGCTTCCTAAATCTTGCCTAATTTCATCGTCATTGCCTTTCCCCCAGCTGTAACTCTTGCCCAGTGGTATATACCTATCCCTTTCTATCACTAAAGTAAACATAACAGAAGTGTGATCGCTAACACCAAAGTGCTCACCTACTTCCAAGTCTAACACCTGGCCGGCTCATTATCCAGTACCAAATCTTGTGTGGCTTCACCCCTTGTTGGCCTGTCTACATACTGTGTCAGGAAGCCCTCCTGCACACACTGGACAAAAACTGACCCATTTATAGTACTCATACTATAGTATTCCCAGTCAATATTTGAAAAGTTGAAGTTCCCCACGACAACTATCCTGTCTCTCTCACTCCTATCGAGAATCATCTTTGCTATCCTTTCCTCTACATCTCTGGAACTATTTGGAGGCCTTTTGAAATCTCCAACAGGGTGACCTCTCCTTTCCTGTTTCTAACCTCAGCCCATACTACCTCAGTTTACGAGTCCCCAAACTTCCTGTCTGCAATTGTAATACTGTCCTTGACCAACAATGCCACACCTCCCCCTCTTTTACCATCTTCTCCGTTCCTTACTGAAACATCTAAATCCTGGAACCTGCAACAACCATTCCTGTCCCTGCTCTATCCACGTCTCCGAAATGGCCACAACATCGAAGTCCCAGGTACCAACCCATGCTGCAAGTTTACCCACCTTATTCCGGATGCTCCTGGTGCTGAAGTAGACACACTTCAAAGCAACTTCTTGCTTGCCGGTGCCATCTTGCGTTCATGAAACTTGATTTCAGACCTCCCTTCCCTCAGCCTTTTCTATACCCGAACTACAATTTTGGTTCCCACCCACCTGCTGGATTAGTTTAAACTCACCCCAATAGCCTTAGCGAATTTCCCCCCCAGGATATTGGTACCCCTCTGGTTCAGATGAAGACCATCCTGCTTGTAGAGATCCCACCTACCCCAGAAAGAGCCCCAATTATCCAAGAATCCAAAACCCTTCCTTCTACACCATCCCTGCAGCCACATGTTCAACCCCTCTCTCTCCCTATTCCTCGCCTCACTAGCACGTGGCATGGGCAACAAACCAGACACAACAACTCTGGTCGTCCTAGCTCTAAGCTTCCATCTAAGCTCCCTGAATTTCTGCCTCAAATCCCCATCTCTCTTCCTACTTATGTCATTGGTGCCTATGTGGACCACGACTTGGGGCTGCTCCCCTTAAGGATCCCAAAAACACAATCAGAGACATCACGAACCCTGGTACCTGGGAGGCAACACACCAACCGTGAGTCTCTCTCGTCCCCACAAAAACTCCTGTCTGTCCCCCGAACTATTTGGTTTGAGTTTTCTCCATCAATGGAAATATCTTTGCAATATATACTTGTCAAGCCCCTCAGGAGCTTTTATGTTTCAGTAAGATCACCCCTCATTCATCTAATTGCTGATGAATAAAGGCCTAATCTGTTTAGCTGTTCTTGATAACTCAAAGCGTTAATCCCAGGAATCAGCTGGTGAACCTCTGTTGAACTGCCTCCAATGCCAGTACAGTCTTTTGAAATATTGTGACAAAGTCTTTACACAATACTCCAGGTGCAGCATCACCAACACTGTGTATAGTTATAATTAGACTTCTTTGTATTTAAACTCCAGCTCCCTCACAATAAAGGCCAACATTCCATTGCCTTTTTAATTACTTGCTGCACCACCATGCTAATGTTTTCTGTTTCTTGCATGGGAATACACACATGGTCTTTGCTACTGTCATAAAGCCTCTCTCCCTTTATATAATAATCTGCCTTTTGAATTGTCTTACCAGAGTGTATGACCTCACACTTTCCTAGATTAACTCCATCTGCCAGATTATTGCCCACTCACTCAACCTATCTATCTCTATTCCTTTGCAGATTTATTATGTTCCCATTACCTCTTACTTCTGTATCATCAGCAAATCTAGATACTTTTCACTCTGCCTCCCCCTCCAAACCATTAACATAGATAGTGAATAATTGCAGTCCTAGGAATGATAGCACATTAGCTACTCTTTTTTAAAATATGTCTGTAGAAGATATTGCTGTTCATTTTTATATTTTTAAATTATCAGTTCTCTCTCTTCATTAGTTTTTTTAGTGAATGACTGCTGAGTCCTAAAATATTCCCAATCCTCAGGTCTACCACTTGTTTTCACCAATTTGTATGCTTTAGTTTTTGTTTGGAAACTCTCCTTGGCCACTTTTGTTAAGAACGGGTAGCTCATCTTTCTCATTGTGCTTTTCTTTTTTACCGGAATTTTTAAAAATAAATATTTGCTTAAATGTCTGCCACTGCTCAATTATTAGAGGCAAACAAAATACAGATGCTGGAATCGAAAATACACAGGCAGGAGGCTGGATAAACACAGCAAGCCAGGCAGCATCAATGAAGTCTTCTCTAGCTCCTGGCTTGCTGTGTTCTTCCAGCCTCCTGCCTATGTACTTCTCAAATATTGACTTTTCCGATAGTCTGCTTTTTCATCTTGCTTCAGACAACTCTTCTTTCACATAACTCTGCAGCTGGCCTTGTTTAAGTAGAAGATGTTGGTTTGAAACACAAGTTTCTCTCCTTCAAATTGAATTTGAAATTTTATGTTGTGACTGCCATTTTCTAGAGGATCCTTAATTACAAGATTTTTTTTAAAATTCTACTTCATTACTCATTCATAGATCTAAGTAGGAGAAAGTGAGGACTGCAGATGCTGGAGATCAGAGCTGAAAAATGTGTTGCTGGAAAAGCGCAGCAGGTCAGGCAGCATCCAAGGAGCAGGAGAATCAACGTTTCGGGCATGCTGCTTCTACTGTTTCGACTTTAAAAAAACCCAAGGCCTCACAAGCTGTTTACGTTATTGGCTTGGAAGAGACAGCTCTAAAACTTCCTTCAAAAAACTTGGACAAAGTATGCCTAAGTATCATTACAACCCAACAGCTTCTACATTATGACCTATTGTACATATAACACTACCTATCACTGCTCTGCTACCTTTCTTTAAATGACAATGCTAACCCAGCTCTTTTTCCTCTTTGCCAATTCTTCTGGAATATTGAATATCCCTGATTATTGAGTTCCCAGCATTGGTCACTCTGCAACCATGTCTCCCTAATAGTTATCAAGCCATAATCATATATTTTAGATAACAGTCCCTTCAGCCCAACCAGTCCAAACCGACCCTCCGAAGAGTAACCCACCCAGACCCATTTCCCTCTGACTAATGCACCTAATACTATGGGCAATTTAGCAGGGCAAATTCACCGGACCTGCGCATCTTTGGACTGTGGGAGGAAACCGGAGCACCCGGAGGAAACCCATGCAGACACAGGGAGAATGTGCAAATTCCACACTGACAGTTGCCTGAGGCTGGAATCAGACCTGAGACCCTGGTGCTGTGAGGCAGCAGTGCAAACCACTGAGCTATCGTGCCACCCATCTGTGTTATCAATTTGTTTATCTTGTGACAAGTGCTGCATGCATTCAAATAAAAGGCCCTAAGTTTTGATTCACAATCATTAGTTTCTCTAGTTCTAATTTCTGCTGCACTTCCTGTTAATATTTTATAGACCTTCCTATCACACTAGTTATCATTCACTTCTTCACTATCTTGCATCTTGTCTCCCTTGTTTCTTTTTCGTGCTTTAAACTTGCCTTAAATTAAAGCCTCCCCTCCCCAGTCATTAGTTTAAAGCCTGAACTACAATCCTAGATCCCAGTGCATTTCAAATGAGACCTGTCCCACTGGAACATTTTTCTCCCCGATATTGATGCCTGTGCCCCATGTATCAGAATCCATGAGCCCTACACAAATCTTTGAACCATACATTTATCTTGGTAATCTTATTTACCCTATGCCAATTTGCACATGCCTCAGGTAATAATCCTGATATTTCAATAGTCCCAATGTACCCACAAGGGATATGTTCCAGGACCTACCGCAGAAGGCTGACACTGCAGATAGGAGCTGAAAATGTGTTGCTGGAAAAGTGCAGAAGGTCAGGCAGCATCTAGGGAACAGGAGAATCGACGTTTCGGGCATAAGCCCTTCTTCAGGAGGGCTCCCCACTGCAGATAGGAGCAAACCCATTCATTTAAATGGAAGACATACCTTCCCAGCAGCTTCTGGTCCCTGGTTCTGGAAAGTTCCCTTTTATATGTTCAGGCCTTGGGAAACCGTGGGTAACTGAAACCGTGGAAAATGATTCTGCGGATATGGGGGTGATCGTGTATTACATTTGCAGTTCTGCTTTCTAATTTAGCCCTGAACTGCTTGAGATCCCTAAGCAGAACCTCTCTTTCCAAGTCATACCTATATTATTTGAACTTACCTGGACCACAATATTTGGATCTTTTCTCTTTTAATAAAAGTTCCTCTCAAGCTCAGAAGAGATGCCCTCAACCTTGGCAACACAGCCTTCGGGACTCTCTCTTTACTGCAGAGAACAATATCCCTTCCCCTAACCGCACTCTTCCTATGACTGCCATCTACTTTCACTCCCTATCTGCAGCTCAGACTCCATCTCATCAACTCTGAGTCCAAATTCCTCAGAACAGGACTACCAGCACTACCTCTTTCCCCACAGGCTGACAAATTTCTCCTTTTCAAATAGTTTTCGAGTTCCCTTGTGATTATTACAAATGAAATTGCTTCCAGTGCCCTTTTAGGCTGTGCATTCCAGATTGCAACAACTCAATCTATTAAGTAAATTTCCTCATGTCCCCTTGGAATATTTTGACAATTATCTTAAATGTGCTCCTTGTCTTTCATAATACAGGGGCATATTGTGTTCCAGAATTGAACAATTGTTCCTTCATAACAATCATTGTTAAGAACTGTATGATGTATACCAGATACAGAATTTTTATGTTTTCAATTAGAGATTATTTCCCTGCAAATCTGTTGTTATCGCATAAAATACACCTTAAAAACGCCTTTGGGAATGTCACATGGCACTACTTTCCATCCAACTCGAATTTGAAATGCATTCAAAATCTAGCACCACAAATCAGTAGTTTTCCTTCCTCCCAGTGATCACAGCTTCTGTCCAGAATCATTGAGCAATTTTTGTGATGAGAAGTAATCTTACCTGTATGAATCACAGCATACTTATATAAAAAAAAGTGCTGACATGAAACCTGACTATAGTTTGCTTGCCTCACCTCACTTTTGATCTTGAGGGTAGATGGTAAGACTATGAAACAATGAGTGAGACCAAAATGTCTGGTATGCATCAGGAATATTGACAGACATAAGATGTTGATTTTAAGCATGAATCTCCTATATTACATTAACCAAATCTTTTGATATGACAAATTTTGCAAAAGATTTTGACAACTCATAATTCTTTCTTAGCTTCTAGCTCAAAAACTGCCTGGAGACCATGCTATGATGTTTTAAGGACCTAGAAAGAAGAGTAGCCCATTTAGACACTGCAATCTGTTTCACCTTCAATGAAATCATGGCTGGTCTGCAATCTATCTCCATAAGCTCAACTTTGTTCTATGTATCTTAATGCTGTTGGCTAATATGAATCAATCCATCCCAGATTTAGAGTTGACAGTTGATCCAGCATCGATTACTGTCTACAGAAGAGAAGTCCGAATTCCTACCACCTCTTTCATGAAGAAGTCAGTCCTTCCTTCAATCATGAAAATTCTATGCTGAATTCAAGACTGTTCCCCTTGTATTAGCAAGTGGCTAAATAGACTGGGGCTGTTTTCCCTGGAACATTGGAGGCTGAGCTGGTGACCTTATAGAGGTTTATAAAATCATGAGGAGCATGGCTAGGGTAATAGACAAAGACTTTTCCCTGGGATGGGGGAGTCCAGAACCTGAAAGCATAGGTTTAGAGTGAGAGGGGACAACTTTGAAACAGACCTAAGGGGCAATTTTTTCACACACAGGGTGGTGCATGTATGGAATGAGCTGCCAGATGAAGTGGTGGAGGCTGGTACAATTACAACATTTAAAAAAGCATCTGGATTAGTATATGAATAGGAAGGATATGGGCCAAGTGCTGGCAAATAGAGACATAGTCATAGAGATGTACAGTACGGAAACAGACTCTCCAGTCCAACCTGTCCATGTTGACCAGATATTCCAACCCAAAACTAGATTAGGTTAGAATATCTAGTTGCCATGAATGAGTTGGACAAAAGGGTCTGTTTCAGTGCTGTACATCTTTATGCCTCTCTGATTCTATTAGATCCTCTAAAGACAATCTCTGTGTCCAATAAAAATAATAAAGAAATGTGGGAAATACTCAGTAGGTCAAGCGCATATGTGAAATAGTGTTAACATATCAGGTCAATAGAAATGTAAGAATAGCCAAGCCAATATAGGGGTATCGGCATGAAGGAAAAGGAGAAGGTTTGTGTTAGGGTGGAGAGTGAGGTAGATTCAACAACAAAAGATTTCATGATGCAACAAAGTGAGTGGTAGTTTGTTTGGCATATAAACAAAAATTGTATCCAAATACGTATCATTGGTTACATAGCAACCACCTGAATTCACCATTAGGGGATAAAGAAATAAATAAAGCCAGACCATGAAACATAGCAAAAAGAGGTAGGAAAAGAACAAGATCTTATTTCTAAGATTTTCTACTTTATTACTGAATGAATCATTAAATTTTTATTTGCTACTGTCATGATCTCAGGTGAAGATATTATTGAATTAATCAGATCCCAGGCTGAAATTTGGTTTGATAGTTTTTTTTTGTTTTAATGAGATGCTCTATATCACTGAAACACAATGCTGATGAATCAGGTGTAACAATAAAACTGAAGTTTATTATGCAAAAGAAATGAAGATAAAAGAGAACAAACTAAGCAATTAAATGTGACACAAATTGAAAGGTTTTCAAACACATCAATCCTATTAATCCACAAAGCACTCCTCTTCAGAACTCACACAAAAGAGAGTTTCCTTCTAATTCATAACTATGAGGCTTAACTGTGGCTTGAGTACATCATCTTGAAAATCCAGTTGCTTCTTCCTGAAGCTTTCATATAACTGAACAGCAACCGATATACAGAGGAGCAGATTGAGAGGCAGATTTTGTAAAGGTGCAGAAGTAACAGGGTTGTTGTCATGGGGTGACTTCAACATTCCCTAATAGTGATTGGAACCACCTTAGTGTAAATAGTTTGGATGGAGCAGATTTTGTCAGGTGCGTCCAGGATGAATTCCTGACTCAATATGTAGGTAGTCTGACCAGTAGGGGAGGCCATATTGGATTTGATGGTTGGCAATGAACCAGGTCAGGTGTCAGATCTCTCGATGGGAGAGCATTTTGGTGATAGTGATCACAACTCGCTATAGTCATGGAGACAGATTGGAGCATACGATACAGGAAAGTATTTAATTGGGGAGGCGGAATTACAATGCTATTAGACATGAACTGTGGAGCATAAATTGGGAACAGATATTCTCATAGAAATGCACAACAGAAACGTGGAGGTTGTTGAGGGGGCATTTCTGCAAGTACTGGATAGGTTTGTCCCATTGAGGCAAGGAAGGGATGGTAGGGTGAAAAAACCTCGGATGACAAGACATGTGAAACATCTAGTCAAGAGGAAGAAGGAAGCTTACTTAAGGCTGAAGAAGCAAGGATCATACAGGGCTCTAGAGGGTTATAAAGTAGCCAGGAAGGAACTGAACAATGGACTTCAGAGAGCCTGAAGGGGACATGAAATAGCTTTAGCGGGTTGGATTAAGGAAAACCCTAAGGCATTCTACACTTATGTGAGGATCAAGAGGATGGCCAGAGTGAGGGTAGAGCAATCAGTGATAGTGGAGGGAACTTGTGCCTGGAGTTGGAGGAGGTGGGTAAGGTCCTTAATGAATACTTTGCTTCAGTATTCACTTGTGAAGGGGACCATGAAACAGGCTGATATGCTCGAACAGGTTGATGTTAAGAAGGAAGATGTGCTGAAAATTTTGAAAAACATGAGGATAGATCAGTCCCCTGGGCCAGATGGGATATACCCTACGTTACCACAGGAATCAAGGAAGAGATTGCTCTGCTTTTTGGTGATGACCTTTGCATCCTCACTGTTCTCTACAGTAGTACCAGATAATTGGAGGCTGGCAAACATTATTCCCTTGTTCAAGAAAGGGAATAGAAATAATCCTGGGAATTACAGAGCAGTCAGACTTACATGGGTGGTGGGCAAATTATTGGACAGGATTCTGAGAGACAGGATTTATGATTATTTGAAAAAGCATAGTTTGATTAGAGATAGTCAGCATGGCTTTGTGAGGGGCTGGTCATCTCTCAGAAGGCTTACTGAATTCTTTGAGGATGTGAGAAAACACATTGATGAATGCAGAGCAATGGATGTGGTGTATATGGATTTTAGCAAGGTGATTAATAAGGTTTCTCATGGTCAGCTGATTCAGAAAGTAAGGAGGCATGGGATACAGAATTGACTGGCCGATAGAAGAAAGAGGGTGGTAGTAGATGCAAAGTATTCAGCCTAGAGCTTGGTGATCAGTGATGTTCCACAGGTTCTGGGACCTCTGTTTTTGTGATTTTTATAAATGGCTTGGGTGAGGAAGTAGAAGGGTGTGTTAGTAAGCTTGCCTGTGATACGAAGGTGGATAGTGTGGAGGGCTGTTGTAGTTGGCAATGGGACATTCACAGGATGCAGAGCTGGGCTGAGAAGTGGCAGGTGGAGTTCGACCCGGAAAAGTGGGAAGTGATTCATTTTGGAAGGTTGAGTTTGAATGTAGATTACAGGGTTAAAGGCAGGAATCTTGGAAGTGTGGGGGAGGAGAGAAATCTTATGGTTGACATCCATAGATTTCCCAAATTTGCCACTTAAGTTGATCGGGTTGTTAATAACATGTATGGTGTGTTGGCTTTCATTACAGGGGGATTGAGTTGAAGAGCCATGAGGTTATGCAGTAGCTCTATAAAGCCCTAGTTAGACCACACTTGGAAAATTGTATTCAGTTCTGGTTTGTGGAAGCTTGTGGAAGCTTTAGAGAGGGTGCTGAGGAGATTTACTAGGATGGCTGCCTGGACTGGAGGGCATGTCTTATGAAGAAATGTTGATGGAGCTCGGGCTTTTCTCATTAGAGAGAAGAAGGATGAGAGGTGACTTGATAGAGGTGTATAAGATGATGAAAGGTATAGATAGAGTGGATATTTAGATGCTTTTTCCCAGGGCAGAAATGGTTGTCATGAGGGGGCATAATTTTAAGGTAATTGGAGGAAGGTTTAGGGGAGATGTCAAAGGTAGGTTCCTTACACAGAGAGTCATGGGTGTGTGGAATGCACTGCCAGCTGTGGTAGTAGAGTCAGATATGTTAACGACATTTAAGTGACCCTTGGATAGGCACATGGATGATAGTAAAATGCAGGGTATATAGGTTAGTTTGATCTTAGAGTAGGATAAAAGGTCAGCACAACATCAAGGGCCAAAGACCTGTACTGTGTTGTATTGTTCTATGTTCTACATTCTATGTAACTAACCTCAGACTTACTCAGCTTCAAATAATCCCTTCAAGGTTTTAACCAAACTCCTCTGGTCTGGGAGTTTTAAAATAAACTTCTTATGTGGAAGTAACTTTTTTCTTAACAGCCTTAAACTACCTTGCTTTCTCAGGAACAACGGTTTTATACATTCAATCAGTCAAGACCTACGCAAACTATCTCAACTAAAACTAAAAAAGCATTTTCTTCCAAACCTGAAAACCTATGATGTAACACTTGATTACACAACACGTAGATACAATATCCAGATGGAAACCATATGAGCTACCTAACCTTAATGCCATGCAACATGAGTGCACTCTTTCACTGACTAATGTTCTTTACCCATACTCAGCAGATCATGTTGTGTGTAGATATTTAAAAGTGAGATCATCTGAAGATATCAAGGATACAATCATGTGGATGACAACAAATTTATTCAAAGGGATAAATTGTCATGGACTGCAAAAATATCAAAGTCCACATGTCCTTTCCACTCTACAGAACTGCTTGCCATATTTCTAACAAAATATTAAACAATTAAAGTTTACATCCAGTTCACCTATCTGGGAGCAGATCAATCAGGTTCCCTCTAGTTTCTGGCACTTGCTGATGCATTGCTTTCTTGTACAGCTTTCCAGGTTAATAGTCTGAAACTGATCCTCAGCTCCATCCTCAGAAAATGTTGATTAGTCTTCATTTTGTCTACACACAGGACATCCCCCAGTGTGAGCTCTAGTTGTGAATGGCACAGCATGCCACAGTAAAGTAGGAAATACTATCTGGGCTGTACTGCAAGGCAGTACTGAAACATTGTAGGCATTAAAATCTTGTCTTAACAAGGTCAATGGTCTACACCTCTGTGGCTCCTGTGGTCTCCCAGCAACCATCCCTGTATGACCTGAGGAAGCTAGAAGGATGTAAGAATCTGTGAGTTTTCTAGTTTATAGGGATCATGGCAGCTCCCAAAATAGCTGACACATTACTCCAAAATTTGGCACTGATAGCTACATAATATTGAAATATTGATGGAGTGGAAGTCTTTCCTGTTGATGAACTTTGCAAGTTGGTGATAGAGTGGTACCAAAGCAATGCTAGTGTAGATGATACCTCCTGGGATAAACTAATGATGGTGGCTAATCCCAGTGACTGAGCTGTGTGACCACAGGGGGAGGAGATGTGAACAGCTGTCACCTGGAGAAAATGGCATCCTGGATACCTTTAGGGTTCAATTATTGGGAGATACCACACTGTTTCCCCAAATGCTCTTTGAAACAAGCCACTGGAATTAAAATCCAGGGCAGCTGTGACCTTGACAGATACTGGGATGGGATTGTCACCCAGTCTTCATGATCTTAAATCCTCGTACAGCAGAAGATGTAGTTTGGTGATGCTGATCTAGGACATCCTTAATTCATGCCTGTGCTGTCTTTCAGGCAGTTAAGAAAATAACAGTAAGGCGTGTAGACCTGGGGTCTCATCATTTCTTCTCCACCTCCTTTATTTCCTGTTTCTCCTCTGGAGATTGTGTGGCAGCTGTTAGAGGTTGCTAATCTCAAAGGGATTAGTGATGTAATGGTCATTGCTGTCTCTGCCTATGTTGTTTTCAGAGTTGCACCAAAGCCACAGCACTCCAACTACAATGAGCTTCATCAGAGATGTATGAACAGATTATCTGTGGGGACTGTCAGAATGCTAACACAATTTTATTGAAGTAACTCCTGAGCCCTCCCATCCATCACAATGATGCCACATATTATGTCCTCACACCAAGGCAGTCATTGGCCTACCTCAGTAAAAAGCTCTGAGAAATGTCACCTTATCAGATTGTATGTTGCACAAAATTTTCATGCTACCATGATACCTCTGCTCCCACCAAAGAAAAAAACTCCCTTCCACAACTTCCTTATATAATTACAATTCAGTGCACAGTCATTAATCTTGGCCTCTACATGGTTTTACCCACCATGCCAAAGGAATTTCATGGGTTCTGGATGTAAAGTAAGGATATTAGTGGTTATATAAGGGGATTGAATGGAAAAATGGTGCACAGTTATTTGTACCTTCCAATGGGTTTCTGTATCTGTTTCATTGATTAGCAGCTTTGAGTAACCATCAATTTCCCTAGTCTTTGAAGACACATGAGATGCAAAGCAAGCTGGCAGAAACATGCAAATTCTAGCTGTCTCTGAACTCCAAAGTAAAATCTTGAAAGGTTTGTGAGTGGGACTGATAGCAGGCATGATGATGTGGCAAGGCTAGTGGTTTGTCAATGTTGACTTGTGTTGTCGATGGATGAAGGAGGATGGTGGCCATAGAGCATGCAAGGATGTTGTTGTGAAGAAGCAGTCAGTTAAAGGCTGGGACTAGTATTTGGCAAGATATAGCTACCAGCTACCAGACTAATATACTTGCCAGGAATATATATGTAGGCGGGAGAGGAGAATTGGAAGTGGTATAAAGATAAGATGGTTTTGGGCTTTAGTGAAATGCAAATAATATAAGGTAGCCACTGCTCAATGGTGAGATTCTAAAGGAACAATTTAGGACTTGAGGGGAAAATCAGGTAAGCTTTGCTTCATGTTGAGATTTTGATTTTTCTCATTGTCTCCGTATTATTCAACCTTTCTCATCATTGATCACACAACAACAGGGAAGGGTAAGTTATACCTTAAATCAGCATTCAATCATAGTTGCTGGGTCAAAATCCTGTAATTTTCTCCATAGTAGTGTACTTGCACCATATGGATTGCAACGGTTCACAAAGGCAATTCACCGATACCTTCTCAAGGGAAATTAGGGATGATCAATAAGTGCTGGTGTAATGTAAGCAGCAACAACTACATTCTGTGAAGATTTTTTTAAAAATCATGCCTCATCTCAGTACAATCTTTGTTTCTTTGCCATGTCCATTCAGATGCTGTACCTGAACTGTTTGGTTTTGTTTTTACTATTTCTAGTTTCCTATGCTTTTATTTTAGATTTCCAGCATTTGAAGTATTTTGCTTTGTATAGAATAGATTCCCTACAGTGAGGAAACAGGCCCTTTGGTCCAACCAGTCCACACCGACCCCCCCCCCCGAAGAGTAACCCACCCTGACCCATTTCCCTCTGACTAATGCACCTAGCACTATGGACAATTTAGCATGGCTAATTCACCTAACCTGCACATCTTTGGACTGTGGGAGGAAAACGGAGCACCTGGAGGAAACCCACGTAGAGGAGAGAACCCCGGGGAGAATGTGCAAACTCAACACAGACAGTCACCCGAGGCTGGAATGAAACCTGGGACCCTGGTGTTGTGAGGCAGCAGTGCTAACCACTGAGCCACCGTGCCGCTCATTCATAGTTGTCTTCACAGAATGATAGACGTCTTAACACAATTACTTGTACCTTCCAA
The DNA here is from genome assembly GCF_004010195.1 of Chiloscyllium plagiosum. NCBI lineage: Eukaryota > Metazoa > Chordata > Chondrichthyes > Orectolobiformes > Hemiscylliidae > Chiloscyllium > Chiloscyllium plagiosum. The sequence continues at coordinate 41,662,717 of NC_057711.1, forward strand.
TGGATTTCTGTATCTTTTTCATTGATTAGCAGCTTTGAGTAACCACAAATTTCCCTAGTCTTTGAAAAGGTTCTTACATTCACCACTAGCAATAAAGCCAATTCTAAAGATTCTTCTTCCCTATGGTCAAACTAGAATCAGAATCTATAGATGGCTGCTGTGTACCTCTCTTCAACTAAAGGCTAGACTAGCTGACCACACAGAATTTCTGTTATGATATTCACCGACTTGTATGGAAGTCTGTAACCTGATCTCAAAAATGGCTTCAGAGATAAATACTTTTCAAAACAAAACACTGATCTGAGTCTTTGAATCTGTGATTTGGAAGCAGATGCTGATAAAACTGCATTGATCATGATCCAGCAGACTTTTATTGTTACAAAATCTACTGCAGATATCACTGAAGCCAAAAGGTATAAGAAAATGCACAGTGAATGTTAATGAGAGAAAGATGCATAAAAATCTGAATCATGAAATGCAATAAGCACATTGCAGAATTATACAAATGATAAAAAGGCAATAATGTCATTCATGTTGCTGATATAAAATATTTGAACTAGAAGTATAGTTTTTAAAAAAATTCTGTACTTGCATGGGAAAGGTCAAACTTGGATTTGCCCCCAGATGTATAAATAGAATAGTTGTGAAGTAATTTCACATTTAGAGGTTCCAATTCTGCCTCCACCTCTAGATTGGGAGATAAGAAAGAAATTTTATTCATGTGCCTACTTGCATCATTCTCAAAGTATGCCTTCCAACATTAAATTATGCAGTCACTCCAAGCTCCTGCTATGTAGCCCATGTAGCTGCTCCAGTGACATCCTATGTTATCCCAACTTAACCAATTTACGTGGTCTTTCCTTTATCATGAAAACAGTCCCTTCATCACTTGTATATACTAATCCTGTGCTTTGTACCTGCTTCTATTTATCACTCATTGGCTTTGGAAAATGGACCTTCTCCAAATGCACCTGCACCCCTGTATCAGCACTGTCATGAGTGATGAGTGAGAAAGAATAGGTTGGTGCTGTTTCTCAGCCAGTATGCAAACTTGTGTTGGGAAATTAAATACAAGACAAATGGATGATTAACTTGATGTGAACGGAAGTTAGATTTTAGATGAAGTACTTCACAGTTGGGGACAGCCAGTTAAAGCACTTTTTTTGCCTGCTTGACGAGGAAGCTAAAAGCAAAAAACAGACCTTGAAGTTTACAATCTGCCAACAGCTGCAGAAGTAATAGCTCAGACCTTAGGATCGATGATGTTCATTCTCTCATTCAGATTTATGAGAAAAAACAATGAATCCGTCTGTGCCTTTGTGTACAGGTTGTATGATTTTAATGAGCACTCACAACATGGAACGCCAAGAACGCAAGCACAAGGAAAGAATCGATTTTATTTTAAGGGCCCATTTTAAGACCATTACATCCAAAGGTTTGTAGCATTTTGGAATTTCAATCCAATCCAGGAACATCTAGTATATACCAATCGTTGCATTCGAAGCTATTGCAAAGGAGATGTGGAGATTCATTAGATGAACAACCAAAGCAAACAGGCCTCAGTTAAAAAGCATGTCTCTATGGAAGAGCCAAAATAGTAGCTCTCCCAACAGCCACAGGCATTAAGGAATAACCCTGCAGCCTGTTATTTCTGTGTACATTTCCATTACAGGTAGGAGAGAAGTGATAGACCCCCGATGCATCTACCCCTTTGACAATTGCAAAGAACCCAAACCAGCTCCTAATGATAAGGATTGGCCTCTCCTGCATGGTTGCCGGTGAAATTCTGATGTGATTGTGACAGTGAGCAAGTCATAAGGTATTATTGATGACAGTGAGCAATGGGACACATGAATTGACATAAGTGTCACTGTAACAGTCATCTACCCCTCTCATAACCTAAATGGCAGTGGTGCTTATGATAGTATCAAAAAGAGTGCATTTGAAGGTGGAACATCTAATATTGGCTGTATTTAATAGTTAACTCAAAATACTTGATCTCAATTCTAAATTTTTCAGTCTTAAGGAGGGTTTTACAATGTCTCCCCTGTAAAAACAGCTTTTATAAGGGTTCCAATGTAGGGAATGCTTCCTCTACACCAGCTGAAGTTCTTGGAACTGTACTGATACATAGTTAGAGAGAAAGAAAAATAGATCTTCTGAGAAAACATAAGTGGCTCACTGACATATGTTCATATTTGTAAATATGTGTCACTTTAAGTCATCAGTTGCGTGAGCAAATATCTGTCCAGCTGCAAAGATGCAAAGACTTGCCATCCTTAACACTACATGAGGCTTAATAGCTCCAGTGGTGAAATGAACGGCTATTGCACAACGTGAAAGGTTGAGGGAACTTGGAGGCTGCTTCCTAGTTTGGCAATTAGGAAGAATCCTTCCAGTTTGCAATTACTTGTACACCACAACCTTTATTGGCATTGATTCCAATGCAGCACAATGTGGTCGAGGGAGCTCGGCACCAAGAGATTTGTACTCCACATAATAGGTTAATGCCTACTCAGTTCACATTCTGCACATATTGCTAGCAAATGCCTTTTACCTATACTATTTAGATGCTTGAATTATACTATTGCTCTTTGAAAGACCTCCATTGCAAAAATAAATCCCCCTTTTGCACAGAATCAAACACTTAACCTGTCTACTTCAGGTTTGGTGGCAACCATTTTCAGCTGCATTGCTCGTTATCTGCATCACAATGAAAAAAAAACAAGTGCCATGCTTCACACAGTGAGGTCTCAGGCTCAGGCTCTCACCCTTAGTGAACCCCAAACATATATATTCCCTGTTTGGTAGCTATCCCCGTCAGTTTTATTAGATTTGAACAGTCCCATATTCCCATCCAAGCCTTTAATCTAACTCTTCAACTTGCCACTTTACTGCCACAGTATCAGGCCTATCAGCCAACATGCCAGATATAGTAGCCCATTGCCTCCCCATCACAGCCAGAATGTTGCAGAGTTCCCTTTCTGCATTATTGCATTCCTTACATGTTCCATCATTTACCCCTCTATATACATTGAGTTGTTCCCCTTCATAATTCCCCTCTGTACCCCAGCATGCAACCTCAGATTCTCTCAACTGAGTTACAAAAACAGAAATTGCTGGAAAAACTCAGCAGGTCTGGCAGCATCTGTGGAGAGAGATCAGAGTTAATGTTTCAGGACCAGTTACTCTTCTTCAGAATGTTAATTCTGATTTCTCTCCACAGATGTTACTAGACTTGCTGAGCTTTTCCAGCAATTTCTGTTTTGGTTCTGATTTCCAGCATCTGCAGTTCTTTCCACTTTTTGTTTCTCTCAATTAAGTTCTCCAATTCATTCCACTTGAAATTATTCATCTTACAATTTCTTTTGACCTGTTTACATAATTGTCAAATTGACAACACATGCTTATGTACAACGATGCACATATATTTGGGATAAATTTGTCTCTTTGGAAAAGAGGGATGTTGTGTTATAGTTCATAATCAGTATTCAGAATTTGTTTAAGAGACATGCTCATGATATCATCATCACTGTATCATAATGTTGCTAACAGTAAAAGGGTCTCATACTTCATCTGAAACTGGGATCACATGAAACATGACATGCCACAAAGAAGCATGCTGTTCTGTTGTAATGCACTGATTTAATATTAGCTCTGGCACTTATGTGACTGTGAATTAATATTTATTGTATTAGTTCAGTAATAAATTTCCATTGGGTTCTTCAATCTTCATGTCTAGTTTCTTATATTATGATGGATAACGTAAGCATTGCCACATCAGGTAAAATATTTTGCTGAAGGCAATATTATGATTGGAACTATAAAATATACATGTTCCGATTCTATAAGCAACAATTCTTTAATCATTCTTTCCTGAAATTTAAACTTATTTTGCAATGTTTTGACCATTTTTATGCATAACTCTTTGTCAACAATAAAACATGCTATGCTCTTTATCTTCTTAGAGTCATAGAGATGTACGGGATAGCTTGACATCTTTTACAATTGCCTCCAAGTTGTTACGTATGGTTCACAGTTACCTTAACATTTTCATCAAGATTAGGACAGTTAAACATCATGCCCATCTTTCTAAATGCAGGGTAAGTTCAGTTTGATGTTGTTAATTCACAAAACACAAAAGGTAAATGGATTCTAATGAAAGGTCAATGACACATAATCATTCTCTCCATACAAATGTTGCCAGATCTGCTCAACCTTCGCAGCATTTTCTGTTTTTATTTCAGATTCCCAGAATTCACAGTATTTGACTTAAGCTAAGTTTTGTTGTGCTCATGGATCTTTTTAAAATTCATTTGTGGGATTTGGGAGTTGCTGGCTGGCCAGCATTTATTGCCTGTCCCTAGTTGCCCTTGAGAAACTCCTCGTGAGCTATGTTCTTAAACTGCAGTAATCCACCTGCATTGGGTTGATCCACAAAGCCTTTAGGGAAGCAGGATGTTGACCCAGCTACAATGAAGGAATGGTGATGTATTTCCAAATCAGGATAGAGAGTTAAAAATCACACAACACCAGGTTATAGTCCAACACGTTTATTTGTATGCACTAGCTTTCGGAGCACTGCTTCTTCATCAGGTGGCTGTGGAGTATAAGCTTAAGAGCATAGGATGGTGAGTGGCATGGAGGGGAACCTGAAGGTAGTGGCGTTCCCATATATCTGCTGTCCTTGTTCTTCTCGATGGAAGTGGTTATGAGTTTGGAAGGTAACTTTGGTGAATCGCTGCAATGCATCTTGTAGATAGTAGCAGCAGTGTATACAGCCAGTCAGTGGGGGAGGGAAGTGGATGCCTGTAAATGTGGTGTCAAACAAGCAGACTGCTTTGTCTTGGATGGTGTCAAGCTTCTTGAATGTTGTTAGGGCTGCACTCATCCAGGCAGGTGGGGAGTATACCTTCACATCCCTTGTGCCTTATAGATGGTGGACAAGCCTTGGGGAGTAAGAACATGAGTTACTTTCTGCAGTATTCCTAGCTTCTGACCTGTTCTTATAGCCACTGTCTTTATGTAATGAGTCCAGTTGAGTTTCTTGTCAATGATAATCCCCAGGATGTTGATAGTAGGGGATTCAGTTATGGTAAGACATTGTATGTCAAGGGGCAGTGGTTAGATTGTCTCATATTGGTGATGGTCATAAACGGGCATTTGTGTGATGTGAATGCTAATTGCCACTTGTCAGCCCAAGCTTGGATATTATAGAGATCCTGTTGCATTTGAACATGGACTGGTTCAGTATCTGTGGAAACATGCAGTGTGCTGGATATCATGCAATCATGCCCACTTTTAACCTTATGATGGAGGGAAGGTCATTCTTCTTTATGAATTTCACACAAATTAACCAGCTCCAAGGTTGATAGTACTCAGTGTCCCAAAACTGTAGAGTTCACATTGATGCATTTTACATTCAATTTTATTCTATGATGCGCATTTGATGAGAGATAAAGCATTTAAGTCCACAGAATAGGTGAAATACAACTTTATTAAATAAAGGCTACTAAAGTTGGAAAATTCAGCCATCATCTGCTTCATGTGAAATGATATTGTATTAAAATGATCAAAGAGAAGGTTCCACCAAAATTTATTCAATAAAATATTAATATCGCAGTTGAGCTTTCATTTTTTTCTGTGTAAGCCTGCTATTAATATATAATATAATACATACTTGTGTTTACTTCATTAAGTACTTTGTGTGTGGAATGAACTTCCACAGGAAGTGGTGGATGCGGGTACAGATACAATGTTTAAAAGACATTTGGAAAAGTAAGAAATGTTTAGAGGGGTATGGCCAAGTGCAGGCAGGTGGGACCAGTTTAATTTAGGATTATGGTCAGCATGGACAGTTTGGACCAAAGGGTCTATTTCCATGCTATATTACTCCATGACTGTGTGGTGATTATTAAATCAATGTGAGCTCACCATAATGGACAACATTTCCTCTGAAACCAATTTGAGGTTTTAAGTGGGCTTAAATTGTTTATTTTATAATAAGAGCATAATCCCTCCATGCAGAGTTAGTATCCTCTTCCCAGAGTCTTCTTTCAACAATTTAAAACTATAACCTTTTTTAAGTAGTGCAGCCTCAGTGGAAAATGCTTAATGGCTGTACACAACCAATAAATTTAAGGGCCTTACAGACCAACTGGTCCATTTTGAAAAAAATTTTGAAAAGTACCTTCAGTTCAGATTAGGTGTATGTAAATACATCCATGACTAGTCATAGAGTCACAGAGCTGGACAGAATGGAAACAGACCCTTCGATCCAACTTGTCCATGCCGACCAGATATCCCAACCCAATCTAGTCCCACTTGACAATACCCGGTCAATATCCCTCCAAACCCTTCCTATTCATATACCCATCCAAATGCTGCAATTGTACAAGCCTCCAACACTTCCTCTTGCAGCTCATTCCATACACATATCACCCTGTGTGAAAAAGTTGCCCCTTAGGTCTCTTTTATATCTTTCCCCTCTCACCCTAAACCTATACCCTCTAGTTCTGAACTACCTGCCACCAGGGAAAAGACTTTGTCTATTTATCTTATCCATGCCTCTCATAATTTTGTAAAACTCCAGGGAAAACAGTACCAGTCTGTTCACCCTCTCCCTATAACTCAAATCCTCCAACCCTGGCAACATCCTTGTAAATCCTTTCTGAACCCTTTCAAGTTTAACAAAATCTTTCCAATAGGAAGGAGACCAGAATTGCACACAATATTCCAACAGTGAACTAACCAATGTCCTGTACAGCCGCAACATGACCTCCCAACTTCTGTACTCAATACTCTGACCAATAAAGGAAAGCATACCAAACGCCTTCTTCACTATCCTATCTACCTGCGACTCCACGTTCAAGGAGCTATGAACCTGCACTTCAAGGTCTTTTTCTTTTTTATTTCAAAAATATACTTTATTGATAAAGTAATTTGATGGTCTGTACAGCTGGTCATGCCATACATACATAAACATTTACGTACAGAGATCAGAATTTATCATTTGTATATACAGGTCTGTATTTTTATCAATCATATGTCCATATATTTAGGCGTCAGCAGAGCCCAAATGACTGCGCGGGCCCCCTGTTCTTCTTAAGCAGGCAGATGTTATACAGTGGTCTTTCCCCACCGCGCCTTGGCGGCAGTTGCCCCAAGCTTCAGTGTGTCCCTCAACACGTAGTCCTGGACCTTGGAATGTGTGAGTCTGCAGCACTCAGTCGGGGTCAACTCCTTCAGCTGGAAGATCAACAGGTTTCAGACCACCCAGAGAGCGTCCTTCACCGAGTTGATGATCCTCCAGGCACAGTAGTTGTTCGTCTCGGTGTGCGTCCCATGGAACAGACCGTAGAGCACGGAGTCCCACATCACAGCGCTGCTCGGGACGAACCTCGACAAACACCACTGCATTCCTCTCCAGACTTCTTCTGCATAGGCACATTCCAGAAGGGGGTGTGTGACAGTCTCGTCCTCCCCGCAGCCGCTTCGAGGGCAGCGTGCGGTGCAGCTGAGAGTCCGGGCGTGCATAAAGGATTTTACAGGCAGAGACCTTCTCACCAGCAGACAAGCCATGTCTTGGAGCTTGTTGAAAAGTTCTGGGCAATGAGGCATTCTGCCAAATGGCTTTGACAGTCTGCTCAGGGAACTGCTCGACAGGATCCGCCCTCTCCTTTTCCCAAAGAGTCTCAAGGACACTACATGCTGACCACTTCCTGATGGACTTGTGGTCAAAGGTGTTTTTCTTCATAAACTTCTCCACGAAGGACAGGTGATACGGAACGATCCAACTACTCGGAGCGTTCCGCGGCAGCGAGGCCAGGCCCATCCTTCGCAACACCGGGGACAGGTAGAACCTCAGTACGTAGTGACACTTGATGTTTACATACCGGGGATCCACGCACAGCTTGATGCAGCCACATAGAAAGGTGGCCATCATGGGGAGGGTGGCATTGGGTGTATTTTTTCCCCCGTTGCCGAGATCTTTAAACATCGAGTCCATTTGGACCCGGTCCATCTTTGATCTCTATAGAAATTGGAAGATGGCCCGGGTGACTGCAGCGGTACAGGTTCTGGGAATAGGCCAGACTTGTGCCACGTATAACAGCAATGACAGTGCCTCACACCTGATGACCAGGCTTTTTCCCACGATGGAGAGCGACCGTAGCTTCCATCTGCCCAGTTTCTGCCTCACTTTGCTGATATGCTCCTCTCAAGACTTGGCACATGCCCAGCCCCCCCAAACCAAATACCCAGCACCTTCAGGTGGTCAGCCCTGATGGTAAAGGGGATAGAGGATTGTTCGGCCCAGTTCCCGAAGAGCATGGCCTCGCCCTTGCCTCGGTTTACCTTGGCCTCCGAGGCCCATTCAAACTGGTCACATTTGCACATGAGTCTGCGCACGGACAGTGGATCCGAGCAGAAAATGGTAACGTCATCCATGTACAGGGAGGCCTTAACCTGCAGGCCCCCGCTGCCAGGAATAGTCACCCCTCTCAGGCTCGCATCCTTCCTGATGGACTCGGCAAATGGCTCTATGCAGCACAGAAACAAGGCAGGAGAGAGAGGGCAGCCCTGCCTGACTCCAGATCTGACTGGGAAGCTATCTGATTCCCACCCATTGATTGAGACTACACTGACAATGGTGGTGTAGAGCAGTCTGATCCAATTGCAGATTCCCTCCCCAAAGCCCATTTGGGAGAGAACATCTCTCATATACATGTGTGATATCCTGTCAAAGGCTTTCTCCTGGTCTCGGCTGATCAGGCAGGTGTCCAACCCTCTGCCTTGCATGTAGGCGATCGTATCCCTGAGGAATACGAGACTCTCAGCAATCTACCTGTACTCCAAGATCTCTTTGTTTAGCAACACTCCCTAGGACCTTCCCATTAAGTATATAGGTCCTGCTAAGATTTGCTTTCCCAAAATGCAGCACCTCACATTTATCTAAATTAAACTCCATCTGCCACTTGTCAGCCCCCTGGCTCATCTGATCAAGATCCCCTTGTAATCTGAGGTAACCCTCTTCGCTGTCCACTGCACGTCCAATTTTGGTGTCATCTGAAAACTTACTAACTGTACATCTTATGCTCACATCCAAATCATTTATGTAAATGACAAAACGTTAAGTACCCAGCACCAATCCTTGTGGCACTCCACTGGCCACAGACCTCCAGTCTGAAAAACAACTCTCCATCACCACCCTCTGTCTTCTACCTTTGAGCCAGTTCTGTATCCAAATGGCTAGTTCCTCCTGTATTCCGTGAGATTTAACCTTGCTAATCAGTCTTCCATGGGGAACCTTGTCGAACACCTTAACGAAGTCCATATAGATCACATCTACCGCTATGCCCTCATCAATCCTCTTTGTTACTTCTTCAAAAAACTCAATCAAGTTTGTGAGACATGATTTCCCATGCACAAAGCCATGTTGACTATCCCTAATCAGTCCTTGCCTTTCCAAATACATGTACATCCTGTCCCTCAGGATTCCCTCCAACAACTTGCCCACCGTTGAGGTCAGGCTCACTGGTCTATAGTTCCCTGGCTTGTCCTTACCAGCTTTCATTAGCCAACCTCCAGTCTTCAGGCACCTCACCTGTGACTATCGATGATTCAAATATCTCAGCAAGAGGCCCAGCAATCACTTCTCTAGCTTCCCACAGAGTTCTCGGGTACACCTGATCAGGTCCTGGGGATTTATCCACCTTTATGCGTTTCAAGACATCCAGCACTTCCTCCTCTGTAATATGGACATTTTGCAAGGTATCACCATCTATTTCCCTACAGTCTATATCATCCATATCCTTTTCCATAGTAAATACGGATGCAAAATACTCGTTTAGTATCTCTCCATTTTCTGCGGCTCCACACAAAGGCTGCCTTGTTGATCTTTGATGGGCCCTATTCTCTCCCTAGTTATCCTTTTGTCCTTAATGTATTAGTAAAAACCCATTGAATTCTCCTTAATTCTATTTGCCAAAGCTATCTCACGTCCCCTTTTCTCCCTCCTGATTTCCCTCTTAAGTATACTCCTACTGCCTTTATACTCTTCTAAGGATTCACTTGATCTATCCTGTCTGTACCTTACATATGCTTCCTGCTTTTTCTTAACCAAACCCTCAATTTCTTTAGTCACCCAGTATTCCCTATTCCTACCAGTCTTTCCTTTCACTCTAACAGGAATATACTTTCTCTGGATTCTCGTTATCTCATTTCTGAAGGCTTCCCATTTTTCAGCCATCACTTGGCCTGCGAACATCTGTCCCCAATCAGCTTTCAAACATTCTTGCCTAATACCGCCAAAATTGGCCTTTCTCCAATTTAGAACTTCAACTTTTCCATCACTATTTTAAATCTAGTAGAATTATGGTCGCTGCCCCAAGTGCTCCCCCCATTGACACCTCAGTCACCTGCCTTGCCATATTTCCCAAGAGTAGTCAAGTTTTGCACATTCTCTAGTCGGTACCTCCACATACTGAATCAGAAATTTTTCTGGTACTCACTTAAGAAATTCCTCTCCATCTTAACCCTTAACACTATGACAGTCCTAGTCGATGTTTGGAAAGTTAAAATCCCCTACCATAACCACCCTGTTATTCTTACAGATAGTTGAGGTCTCCTTACAAGTTTGTTTATCAATTTCCCTCGGACTATTGGGGGGTCTATAATACAATCCCAATAAGGTTATCATCCCTTTCTTATTTCTCAGTTCCACCCAAATAACTTCCCTGGGTGTATTTCCTGGAATATCCCCCCTCAGCACAGCTGTAATGCTATCCCTTATCAAAAATGCCACTCCCCTCCCCCCTCTCTTGTCTCCCTTTCTATTCTTCCTGTAGTAGCATTTGTATCTTGGAACATTGCCATGCATTCTTCTGCTCTGTACTCCTATTCCTGCCCTCACTAGCTTGTAGCATCGGAAGTAATCCAGATATTACTACTCTCGAGGACCTCCTTTTTAAATTTCTGCCTAACTCTCTGTAATCTCTTTTCAGAATCTCAACCTTTACCCTTCCAATGTCGTTGGTTCCAATGTTACTATTACCTCTTGCTGGCCCCTCTTCCCCTTGAAAACATTCTGTACCCTCTCTAAGACATCCTTGATCCTGGCACCAGGGAGGCAACACACCATTCTGATTTTTCACTGCTGGCCACAGAAACGTCGGACTAGAGAGTCCCCTAACACAATTGATCTCTTGAAACCCGATGTACCCCTTGTTGCATTAGAGCCAGTCTCAATACCAGAAACTTGGCTGTTCATGCTACATTCCCCTGAGAATCCATCACTCCTACATTTTCCAAAACAGCATACCTGTTTAAAATGGGTATAGCTACAAAAGACTCCTGCACTAGCTGCCTACCTCTCTTTCTTTTCCTGGAGTTAACCCATCTATGTGACTGTATCTGAGACTTTCCCCCCTTCCTATAACTGCCATCCATCACATACTGTTGCTGTTGCAAATTCATCATTGGAGAGACAGTTAGAAGCAAACCGATCCATTCGATCTGATAAGATTCCCAACCAACATCATTTACATATAATCTGCAGTAACCATTAAACTCTCTTTAAACTCCCACATCTGACAAGAAGTACATATCACTTCTACTAAAGGCCATTGTTGCTCCTTCACAACCTACAGACCCAGAAAATAACACTGTCTTATTCCTCTACAAACACTGCCTCAGGTTAAATTCATAGTTATGGCATATATTTTAAGTTTGTGCAAGAGACATATCTCCAGAAACATAATCAAGAAAGAACCTATTCTATTCACTATTACAGATTCTCTGTAGGCCACACTTAAAACAACATTAACTTATTTGAGTCTGTGTTGTGAACTTCGCCCAACAGTTCCTCCAAGATTAGTTGTGAATTTCAATGTTTGTTAATTTTCCCAGATGCACTCCGATGTCCAGCGATACATGAATTCAAACAGCAAAGGCAGTAACTGTGCAGGTTCTCTCTCTCTCCTGCACTGACCTCACCATGTGCTTCCTTTGTCTGTTTGTCTCCCTTTTAAAACTGCTGTTTTTTTGACTTTTTTTTCCAAAATTCCAAAACAACGCAACAGCATATGAAACAGTAATTGCTGCTCCTGGAATTCGAGGAAATCACCTTCAGCACCTAAAATACCTCAAAAAAGGAGCAGCTGTTGCAGCCAAAAAGTATTCCCGTCCTCCATCTTGGATTACCCAGTTTATTATTTACAAAATTTGGCAAAAATTTTTTAAAACTCCTTAAAAGTGGCAGAGGGATTTAGCGGTCAGTTCTGCTGCATGAATCACAAAAAGCTTGCATTCCAGTTCAGCAGATAACAGGAAATGACTTTATTTCAAAGGGAATGGAGTGCAGAAATAGAAAGGCTTTGCTGAAACTATTCAAACCACTAGACAGACCACACCTGGAATACTGGGGACAGATTTGGTCTCTTTATCTAACAAAATAAATTCTGGCATTGGAGGCAGTCCAGAGAAGGTTCACTTGATTGATCTCTGGTATAGAAGGATTGTTTTATGAGGCTAAGCTGTGCACGATGAGCCTGTACTCATTAAACATTAGAAGGATAAAAGGTGACCATATTGAAACATAAGATTCCTACTGAGCTTTACAGGATAGTTGTAAAAAGCCCATTTCCCCTTGTGTGAAAATTTAAGAGGTTACCTATGTAGGAGATGAGAAGGAACTTCTTCTCTTAGAGAATAGTGAATCTGTAGAATTCTTTACCACAGAGGGCTGTCATTAAGTATATTCAAAGTTAAGGTATGTGGGTTTTTAAATCAGTGAAGGGATCAAAGTTTATGGGAAAAGGCAGGAAGGTGGAGTTGATCATAATTTAATCAGCCATGATCTCATTGAACGATGCAGCAGACTCTGAACAGAATAGCCTACTTCTGCACCTGCATCTTATGGTCTCAAAAATTACTTTGACTTATCACTAATTGAAACAATTAAATTGAGCATTTTCTTTTAAAGGGATTCTAGCAATGGAGAATGGTTTGAGGGATGGGAGTTGGAGAAAATGTCACAATAGTCGCAAAAAATGTAATATTTTATTATCTGGATTAGACACAGCCTCGAGAATGTTGGTGTATTAAATTGCTTGATTTGAAAAGAATCAGTGGCTAATTCCTTTTTGGACAGTAGTTGTTGCTGTGTGTGGGGATCAGCATCCTCCCTGCTCCTGGATCCAATCTTAATACTCAAAGCAAAAATGCAATGTTCAGCACCAACAAGAATGAAACCATTCCCTGGAAAGGAGAGACAAGAATTGTACTCATCCCACTCGGATTTATTTGTGGCTGAGAGATCTGGCGTAGATGCTTTATGTAAAGGTAAACAACAGCATTTGAAAAGGGAACAAACTAATTTTTTAACTATTTTCTCTCCCTAAAAGAACATATTACAACCCAAAGAACTTAAGATTAACAAACTTTACCTGGGAATTACATCAAGCAAAATGTGCAACCCATTCTTTATTGACACTGTCCTAACCTTCAAATAAATAGTTATTCTTCTCCTGTGTGTTAACCCTGCTTCAATATATCTATTATTTTTCTTTCATTCAATGATGATCCAACCTATCTGAATACCTTGACATTGTCTCCACTTCAATCATTAACTCAAGAGGGATGTGTGGTTAATGGAAACACTATCTAAGTTCCTCCATTTCTCATTTAACCTCAGCACTCTCTGGTGCAAGATCTCAACCACTGGAAATAGGTAAATAATTTCATGATTTGTAAATGCCTCTCCAAATCACTCCCCAGTCTCCTGCAAAATAGGCTATGGACCATTGTAACGTCAAGACAAATGGGTAAGGAAATCTCAGAAGCATCACTGGACCTAAAATGTTAAATGCTTGTTTCTAGGGAGCAGAGCCAGAGAGAGAAGCACATGGAACACTGAGTATAACTTACCCCAGGGATTCCCAGCCTTGTTCCCAGGAATGGAGTCAGAGGGAGGAGCACATGGAGTAACTGAAACCAAAGTGAAATAAATGGCACCACAGGAGAGCTGTGACCTGGTTGGCTGGTAGGAAATCTGTCTTAAATTTGAAAAAACAACTGCAAAACTAATCAATAAATAATTAACTAATAAATTAATTCACTAAGTAGAGATGGGTAGGTAGGTGATGTGCTGTAGCTGTATGATGTGGGAGCTGGCTGATCCCATTGTGACAAGCAGTGACCACATCTGCAGTAAAAGTTGCTTGCTGGAGGAATTTTGGCTCAGAATTGATAAGCTGGAGCCTGAGCTTTGGACACTGTGGCACATCTGAGAGGGGGAAGAGTTACATGGACACTGTTTCAGGAGGCAGTCACACCTGGTAGATTAAGTACCTCAAATTTGATAAGTGGCCAGGGACAGCAAGGTGTGACTGCAAGTGAGACAGGTAGAGGATCCATGTTCAGGAAGGAGCCTCAGCGCTTGATCTTGTGCAACAGGTATGAGATACTTGTTCCCTGCGTGGATGAGGAACAGAGCTGTAGGGAGGATGAGCTAGCTGACTATGACACTTTGGTACTGGAGGCCATTCAAGCAGGGGAGAGGGAGGGGCAAAAAGTTAAGTTCTAGTCGTAGGAAATTTTAGGATTAGGGGAATAAATTCTAAGCAGAATCGAGAATCCAGCATGGCATGTTGCCTGCCTGATGTTTGGGTGAGGGACATCTCTGACCCGCCTGAAAGGATATTGGAGAGGGAGAGGGTAGGTCCCCGGTTGGGACAAACAACATAGGCCAGAGTAGGAAAGAGGACCTGTTCAGGGATTATCAGGAACTAGGAAATAAAGTAAAGAACAGGCCCTCAAGAGTTATAATCTCCGGATTACTATCTGAGCCATGTGCACATTGGCATAAGGACACAAGAAAAAGGGAAGTAAACACATGGCTAAAAGTGTGATGTGGGAAAGAGGGTTTCCTTTTCATGGGGCACTGACATGAATATCAGAACAGGAGGGATCTATACCATTGGAACTGTCTCCACCTGAACCGAGCTGGGACCAATGTTCTAGTGATAAAGGTAAATAGGGCAGTCAACAGGACTTTATTCCTCCTGCTCAACTTTCTAGTTTAAAGGGATATAACTCCAAGAGATGTAGTAGCTATAGAAAACAAAGCAGCAGGTTAACATTTGTGGGGATGGGTTAGAACATAGAACATAGAACATAGAACAATACAGCACAGAACAGGCCCTTCGGACCATGATGTTGTGTCGAACATTTGTCCTAGCTTAAGCACCCATCCATGTACCTATCCAATTGCCGCTTAAAGGTCGCCAATGATTCTGACTCTGCCACTCCCACAGATAGCACATTCCATGCCCCCACCACTCTCTGGGTAAAGAACCTACCCCTGACATCCCCCCTATACCTTCCACCCTTCACCTTAAATTTATGTCCCCTTGTAACACACTGTTGTACCCGGGGAAAAAGTTTCTGACTGTCTACTCTATCTATGCCTCTGATCATCTTATAAACCTCTATCAAGTCACCCCTCATCCTACGCCGTTCCAACGAGAAAAGGCC
>NC_057711.1:41678592-41785694 GCF_004010195.1 Chiloscyllium plagiosum
GCTGAATATTTACCATCTACCACCACTCTCTGACTTCGACCGGTTAGCCAGTTTTCTATCCAACTGGCCAAATTTCCCTCTATCCCATGCCTCCTGACTTTCTGCATAAGCCTACCATGGGGAACCTTATCAAATGCCTTACTATAATTCATGTACACTACATCCACTGCTCTACCCTCATCCACATACTTGGTCACCTCCTCAAAGAATTCAATAAGAGTTGTAAGGCAAGACCTACCCTTCGAGGAGAAAGTGAGGATTGCAGATGCTGGAGATCAGAGCTGAAAATGTGTTGCTGGACAAGACCTACCCTTCACAAATCCGTGCTGGCTGTCCCTAATCAAGCAGTGTCTTTCCAGATACTCATAAATCCTATCCCTCAGTACCCTTTCCATTACTTTGCCTACCACCGAAGTAAGACTAACTGGCCTGTAATTCCCGGGGTTATCCCTATTCCCTTTTTTGAACAGGGGCACAACATTCGCCACTCTCCAGTCCCCTGGTACCACCCCCGTTGACAGTGAAGACGAAAAGATCATTTCCAACGGCTCTGCAATTTCCTCTCTTGCTTCCCACATAATCCTAGGATATGTCTAGGCGATGACTTTTTGGAGCAGCTTGTGGTTGAGCTCACAAGGCAATACTGGATTTAGTGTTGTGCAGTGAGGCAGACTTGATAAGGGAACTTAAGGTGAAGGAACCCTTTGGGCAGCACAGTGGCACAGTGGTTAGCACTGCTGCCTCACAACGCCAGAAACCTGGGTTCAATTCCCGTCTGTGTGGAGTTTGCACATTCTCCCTGTGTCTGCGTGGGTTCCCTCCGGGTGCTCTGGTTTCCTCCCACAATCCAAAAATGTGCAGGTCAGGTGAATTGGCCATGCTAAATTGCCCGTAGTGTTAGGTAAGGGGTAAATGTAGGGGTAGGGGTGGGTTGCACTTCGGCGGGGCGGTGTGGACTTGTTGGGCTGAAGGGCCTGTTTCCACACTGTGTAAGTAATCTAACCTAATCGAACCCTTAGGAGGCAGTGACCATAACATGATTGAATTTACTCTGCAGTTTGACATGGAGAAGGTGGAACCAGGTGTAACGGCGAATAAAAGCAACTATAGAGGCATGAGGGTGGTGCCGTCTAGAATTGACAGGGAGAGGAACCTAGCCAGAAAGACAGTGGAACAGCAATGGCAGGAGTTTCTGGGAGTAATGTGGGAGTCACACCAAAAATTCATCCTTTAGAAAAAGCAGCAGACTAGAGGGAGGATGAGGCAACCGTGGCTGGTAAGAAAAGTCAAGGACATCATAAAAGTGAAAGAGAAAGCATATAATGCGGCCAAGGGTAGGGGGAAGCCAGAGGATTGGGAAGCTACAAAGACCAAGAGAGGGCAACTAAAAAAGAGAGAAGATTAAATATGAGGGTAAGCTAGCCAGTAATACAAAAGAAGGTTGCAAGGATTTCTTTAGATATACACAGGGTAAAAGAAAGGTAAAAGTGGACATTGCGCCACTGGACAATTATGCTGGAGAAGTAGTAATGGAGAACAAAGAAATGGGGGAGGAACTGAATAAGTACTTTGTGTCAGCCTTCATGGTAGAAAATACGAGTAACATTCCAAAAATTCGAGAGAGTCAAGAGGCATGGAGAAGTATGGTGGCCATCACCAAGAGGGTGTTCGAAAAACTGAAAGGTCTGAAGGTGGATAAACCCCATGGTTCAGATGGACTACACCCCAGACTTCTGAAGTAGATAGCTAAAGAGATAGTGGAGGCATTAGTGGTGACTTCCCAGGAATCATGGAAATCAGGGAGGGTTCCAGAGGATTGGAAAATCACTAATGTAACCCTCTGTTTAAAAAGGGAGTAGGGCAAAAAGATGGAAAATTACAGGCTGATTAGCCTGACTTTGGTTGTTGGTAAGATTTTGATCTCCATTGAGATTTTGGAATACTTGGAAATGCATGCTTAAAATAGGGCAAAGTCAGCATGGTTTTATCCAGGGAACATTATGCCTGACAAATCTGTTAGAATGTTAGAATCAAACGGATGTTATCTACTCAGACTTTCAGCAGGCCTTTGACAAAGTTCCACACAGAAGGCTTCTGAGTAAGATAAGGGCCCATGGTGCCAGAGACAATGTACTAGCATGGATAGAAGCTTGACTGTCTGGCAAAAAGCAGAGTGGGGCTAAAAGGATCCTTCTTGGTGGCAGCCCATGACTTGTAGTGTTCTGCAAAACTCAGTGTTGGGACTGCTTTTCACTTTATACATTAATGATCGAGCTGAAGGAATTGAGGGCATTCTGGCTACGTTTGCCAATGATACAAAGATAGATGGAGGAATAGTATCAAGGAGGTGGGGAGGCTATGGAAGGTTTTAGACAGGTTAGGTGAGTGGGCAAAAAAGTGGCAGATCAAATACAATGTGAAAAAATGTGAGGTCATGCACTTTGGCAGGAAGAATTGAGGCATATTTTCTAATGGGGAGAAAATTCAGAAATCTGAAGTGCAAAGGGACTTGGGAGTTCTAGTCCAGGATTTTCTAAAGGTAAACTTGCAAGTCGAGTCGGTAGTTATGAAGGCAAATATAATGTTGGCATTTATTTCAAAGACTAAAATATAGGTTTAAGACCATAAGATATAGGAGTGGAAGTTGGGCCATTCGGCCCATCGAGTCCACTCTGCCATTCAATCATGGCTGATGGATATTTCAACTCCACTTACCCACACTGTCCCCATAGCCCTTAATTCCTGGAAAGATCAAGAATTTATCAATCTATGTCTTGAAGACATTTAATGCCCCAGCCTCCACTGCACTCCATGGCAATGAATTCCACAGGCCTAACACTCTCTGGCTGAAGAAATGTATCCTCATTTTCATTCTAAATTGACCCCCTCTAAGGCTGTGCCCACAGGTCCTAGTCTCCCCGCTTAAGGGAAACAAATTCCCACCGTCCACCCTTTCTAAGACATGCGTTATCTCTTAAGTTTCTATTACATCTCCCCTCAATCTTCTAAACTCCAATGAATACAATCCCAGGATCCTCAGCCATTCATCGTATGTTAGGACTACCATTCCAGGGATCATCCGTGTAAACCTCCTCTGGACATACTCCAGTACCAGTATGTCTTTCCTGAGGTGTGGGGTCCAAAGTTGGACACAGTAATCTAAATGGGGCCTAACTTGAACTTTACGATGTCTCAGAAGCACGTCACTGCTTTTATGTTCCAACCCGTTTGCTTTCTTAACCATGGACTCAGCCTGCAAGTCACCATTTAGAGAATCCTGGATTAGTACTCCCAGATCCCTTTGTACTTTGGCTTTATGAATTTTCTCAGTTTAGAAAATAGTCCATGCCTATATTCTTTTTTCCAAAGTGCAAGACCTGGCATTTGCTCACATTGAATTTCATCAGCCATTTCCTGGACCACTCTCCTAAACTGTCTAAATCTTTCTGCAGCCTCACCACCTCCCCAGAACTACCTGCCTGTCTGCCTAACTTCGTATCATTGGCAAACTGTGCCAGAATGCCCGCAGTCCTTCTTCCAGATCATTAATATATAAAGTGAACAGCTGCGGCCCCAACACTCACCCCTGCGGGACACCACTTGTCACTAGCTGACATTCCGAAAAAGAACCTTTCATCCCAACTCTCTGCCTTCTTTGAGCCAGCCAATCCTCAATCCATGCAAGGCTTTGGCCAGACCATATTTGGAGTATTGTGAGCAATTTTGGTCCCCATTCCTCAGGAAGGATGTACTGGATGGAATGGGTCCAGAGGAGGTTCATGAGAATGATCCCAGGAGTGAAAGGCTTAACACATGAGGAATGTTTGAGGACTCTAGGACTATACTTGATGGAATTTAGCAGGAATGGGGTGGGGAAGAAATCTAATTGAAACTTACAGAATATTGAACAGCCTGGACAGAGTGGACATTGGGAACATGTTTCCATTGATGGGAGAGACTAGGCACAGTTATAGAGTAAAGGGAAGCCACTTCAGAACAGATGAGGAGAAACCCTTAGAGAATGGCGAATCTATGCAATACATTGTTACAGAAGGCTATGGAAGCCAAGTCATCGAGTATATTTAAGACAATATATAGGTTATTGATTGTCAGGGGCACCAAAAGGTTACAGGGAGAACAGAGTTAAGAAACTTATCAGCCATGACTAAATGGCAGAGCAGACTTGGATTGAATGGCCTAATTTCTGCTCTTGTGTCTTAGTTTTAACACCTTGTTTTCTTTCCACAGACCATGCCAGACTTGCTGAGTGGCCCCAGCAATTCTGATTTGTGTGTATTTCAGATGCCCAGCATCCATATTTTGGCTTTACTTTAAGGAAATCTCTGAGCCAAGTGCTCTACTTGCTCCAGAGATGTGTAATATATACAGCAAGGCCGATGAGCAAATATCAATGACAAGAATGTATTTGGAGTGGGGAATGCTAATCCACTTCATCAGGACTAGTTCAGTTGTATAATCATGGACAAAGTGAGTTCATCCTGAAAAATGTTGCAGGTAGTGAGAACCGATACAGAGGGAAAGCTTACTTGACTTCTTCATGCTAATCGATCTGTCATAGATGCATTGGGAAGAGAGTTTACTTTATTATCCATATGGAGATCAACTCCAGCCTTCACAATGAAAATACCCCATGTCATGTGGTAGAACCACAAGATAGATTAAGAGACTGGAACTCCCTACTTGATAGCAGGGAGGCCTTCATTTGGAGTGCAACAATTCAGAAAGTTAGTCTTCATTTCAAGTAGGAGAATGTCTAAGTGATGGTGACCATAATATAATGCATTTTAAGATGATAGGAAAGACATGAGGGATGAGGAACAGATTGAAAAATGCTATGAGTGCCTGAGAATTGAATAAAATGGGCAACAACATTGGCAAATGACAAAATGGCATACTAGTATCATAGGAACATTTTAAAAGATTCAGTTTATGGAAAAAACAATTCTCCAAAAAGAACAAACAAGCTAAACTCTAATGGGTCTCCATAGATAAATAAAGACAAAAGGAAACAGTTAAAAGTTAGGGAGAGGTCGTTCAGGATGAGTTCAGAGACAATAGCTGAAATTGTACAGTACCACTTGAATTTTATCAGTGAAAATGAGTGATTTGATTGAGGATCTTAAGTGGCCAATTAGCAGGACAGGCCCCATATGGCAATCAAGTGAGTCTTAATGTCAGGCAAGGGTTTCCCTCCTTGACAGAAACACTGATCCTATCAGAGGCCCCTCAAGGTCTGTCCCCTCCACTGTGTCCTCTCCTGCCTTCAACCACTGTAGATTCCACCTCCTTACTTGGACTTACCAGCCTGCCCCTAGTAAGCTCCCACACTTACCTTACATTCTGGCTCCAATGCCTTGTTGAACTTACTGCATCCAATCAGTAGTCCATTAAGTTTGCACTGTGATTAGCCAGCACCTTTTTAAAATTTATATTCAGAAGTGCTTGCAGATGACAAAATGCTTCTTTCCATATCAGCAGTATTCTTTTCCAACCTACTAATCACCAAGAGTAAATCACTTGTGTTCTCCAACTTTCATGCAAAGCCCTTTAAGGCAAAGTCTCACCTTAAGTCAATTAAAGAGTTGCCAAGTGTTTGATGATATGGAGGTGGCAGTGTTGAACTGGGGTGGACAAGATCAGACGACATCAGGTTATAGTCCAACAGGTTTATTTGAAATCTCAAACTTTCGGCGCTTTGTATCCACCTGATGAAGGAGCAACACTCAAAGCTTGTGATTTCAATTAAAAATAGTTAATAAAGATTTAATTATGTCTTCCACACAAAGTAAAACTCCAACAATATAAGCTGGGTCACTGAGAAATCCAAGAGTACAGGGAATGCTTGAAGTAAACATAAGTAGATTTAATGGGCACCTGTAGAAATGTGAACAAAGAATATGGGGTTATGATATATTGTATATGCCATCGACAGAAATTCTTCAGGCCTCTCTGAACACATGGCTAGTCCTGGGGATTGGAAGACTACAAATGTGACACTGTGTTTGAGGAAAGGGACAGAGGATAACCCAGGCAACAAATTGAAACAGTTAGGAAGCAGACTTATAGGATCCCAGGGTTTATTAATGGAAGCATAGAGTATATATAAAAAAGGAAGTGATGTACACCTCTACAAATCAGTGATCAGATCACATTTGGAGCATTGCGTTCAGATCTGGGCAACTTATTTACATATGGATGTTAAAGCACTGGAGAGAGTGCAAAGGAGATTTATTAGAATGAAACCATGAATAAGGGATTTTTAGATTAGAGACAAGATTAGGAACAAGATGAGAGAAACTGGGCAATTGTCATGCCGAAACTGCACTACAAAAATCTGTGGGAAGTACTGGAATCCTGGATGTTCACACGTATGCTAGAATGTGCAATTTGGGCTCAGGGCTGGTGATCTGGAATCGGAGTTCTAGGAATCACCAGACATCAGGAAAGGAGAAGAGTTACCTGGACACCTTATCATGGTCTTTCAGAGATTCAGGATGTCTTGGGAGCCATTCAAAAGACTGAGCATAACCCGATTGTGGGATTCTCAGGCAGATTTTTAGGAACAACTATTAATGGTCCAGGCTGGTTTGGAAAAGTCCACACCTGGCACACTATTATGAGGATTGACATGTCTAGTCCTTGGTAATTTCCATGTTTGGACCAGATTTAGTTCATAGCTCATGATATCTCAAAAAGTGTCGTGAGCCATAGTTTGCAATAGGGAACCTTTGGAAAGGCAAGTTCAAAAGTTTCTGTGCTCATATCACCTCACTGGCAAGCTACTGCACTTCCATGTCCATCCACCCAGCAGACAGGACTGGAAGCAGTGAACTCTATTCATGAAGCATGAAGAGGAAGCTTTAAAAACTATTCATGAATTTCCACTTTAAAAACCTTTTACTATAAGGGAATAGTTATCCATAACCTTTAAAATATCAACCGCAGACATTTCAAGCACTTGTAACCACAACCTTAAGTAAATAAATACTGCAAAATTGACAGCAAAGATCAGGGAGCCAGAAATGTCAGTTAAGCTCAGTTGTTTTAACAAAGTAATGAATATCTTCATTATGTGTTCCTTTGGGCTAAAGTATGCTGTTAAGATCAGTATTGTATTCTTTCAATGAAAAAAAGTTTAAGTATCATTGAAGGTTTTTATTGACAATACAATATTTAGTCAGTTTCACACAGCAATAACTGATCAAATAATTCACATTGTGATGTTAGTTCTTAATGTAGGATGGTTGTTGCAGTCCATATATATATAAAAAAATCAGCCACAGTGGAGTTCTATCTCAAATATCTCAGTCCTTGGTCCAGTAACAGGGTTGTATCTGATGCCACTGCTAAGAAAAGCTTGTGACGGAAGAAGCAAAACACAGATTTTAGAAGCTGCAGCCTTTCGTGCATCACGGTCACATTTATAAAGTTCTTCTGTTGTGTATATTAACCAATGTCTATCATCCATAGTGCTGATCCTTTGAAGGCAATTGCTACTGCATAAACAGAATACTGAATGCCATTACTACACAACATATGGCGACATAGGGGCTTTTTCGTTCACCTGCAAAGCAAAAATAGGACAAAATGTTTAAAATAATTTAACATAAGAATGATTTAAAAACACAAATGAGAACCCGAAACATTGAACAAATTTAATCATACAATCGTTAAAAAGAACATGAAATATCATATTACATCTGAAGTTCAATAACTATTGGCATTTACACCATACTTTTAAATTGATCAAATATCCAAAAGGTGCTTTAGAAGAGCATTAAAGCAAAATTTGACAGAGTCACAAAGAGATATTAGGATAGATGATCAAAAGTTTGGTCCAAGAGGCAGCTCTTAAGAAACATCAGGTTTAAGATGAAAGAGAGACAACAAAAGATTTGGAGAGAATTCCAGAATGCAACCCTTGGCAAATGAAGGCATGGTCACCAATGTTGGAGAGAATCATTGTGGAATGCTCAAGAGGTCAGAATTAGAATTGTACTTGAAAGGTTCTATGATTTGAGGAAATTACGGAGAAATAAAAAGAGAGTACCATGGAGTAATTTAATATTTTTTCAAACCAAGGCATTATTGAACTTGGAGCAAATTGAGGTCAGTAAACAAAAGGGTTACAAGTGAACAGGGTTTGGTGAAAGTAAGATTGAGCACGCTTTGGATAACAATATTTGAGGGTAGAACATCAAAAACTTTATAAAAATAATAAAAACAAAAATTAGATTTAGTGTCAATACTATATTTTCCTGCCTGATGCAGGATTTACAAGGTCTTCAAAGAAAGAAGATAGATAGTAAAAGGCCATCCGCTAAAACTGATATCAGCTAGCTCTTTCTTCAGAAGTTTGGAAAGCTAGGTATCTCTGTGCAACACAGCACAGAACATGGGGAGGGGAATAAAGGAGGGAAGGTAGTGTTCTCTTGCTTGTGATTTTTTTTTGAACATTTTCATCTTCTCTGAATTGGAACCTTACTGCACTTTGGGGGTTTGATGAGTATCCACAAAGTGGTTAAGGTCTATTCTTAAGGTTTACACAACTTAAGTACCACTGGTAAGGTTCACTGAAAAAAGAAAGGAAAGATAAAGGAAAACAATTAATCAATTAAAACATATTGAGGGCAGGACAGGTGGTGTGTTGCAACTGCAGAATGTGACTGCTCTTGAATGCCACTGTGATGCACAGTAAACATGTGATTCTGTTGGAGGCCAAACTGCAGGCTTTGCAATTCGATGAGGAGGTTCGTGGATACTTTGTAACAAGGGACAGCCACAGCCCTTAGAATATGATCTTCTGATTTGGTCAGGGACTATTGAGTGTGACTGCAAGTGAGGCAGGTAAGGCTAATCGGAGGTGGGGGGCGATAACGATGCAGAAGCCTCAGCTTTTGCAATTATTTAACAAAAATGAGCTTTTTTCAGCTTGTTTGAATGACAGTTGGACTACAGGATCAATCAACTAACTGACCACTAAAGAAAACTTCAAACTGAAAGTAAAAGTGCATTATTACAAAAAGGTGGTGGCAGATCAGAAAAAGTTGACTGAAAGATTAATAACAATGAAGAGAGTACAGAGAAAGCTAGCTAAAAGCATATAAATAAAAGTGAGAGTTTCTATAGATATTTAGAGCTAATAGACTGAACGTTGGCTCTTTAGAAGTCATTTAGAGCAATTGGTAATGGGAAAGGTCATTTAGAAGTCATTTTGAGCAATTGGTAATGGGAAAGGTGATGACAGGTAAATTGAATAGGTATTTTGCATTGGTCTTCACTACAGAGGATACGTAACATCCCATAAATAGCCATAAATCAGGAAATGGAAGGAAGAAGAAAATTTAAAAAATTAAGATCACTAGGAAAGTAGTATAGAGAAAATTGTCAAAGATGTGCACTGACAAATCCCCAAGTTCCAATGGACTTCACCATTCAAGTTCTTAAGAGGTGGCTACTAAGATAGCTGATGTTTTGGTTCTAATTTTCAAAATTCCATTAGAACATAGAACATAGAAGAATACAGCGCAGTACAGGCCCTTTGGCCCTCGATGTTGCGCCGATCCAAGCCCACCTAACCTATACTAACCCACTATCCTCCATATACCTATCCAATGCCCGCCTAAATGCCCATAAAGAGGGAGAGTCCACCACTGCTAACCTTACAGCCTGTTTTATACTGTATTTCAATGTCCTTCCTACCGAAGTGCATCACCTCACACTGCTCTGCATTAATCCTCATCTGCCATAAACCTGAAAACTACACCAATGTGTCACTGTCCTGTTGGAGTTCCACACTGTCCATCACAAACATTATAATTCTTCCAGGTTTAGTATCTGCATATTTTGAAATTGTCCTACAGTCACACACCACACAGAAATACCGATTCACTCACTATTGTGAGGAAGTGCACTATTCACACACTCCCTGAGGACAGACTTAAATACTGACACCCACCAGACAAAGCAAGTGAAATGCTGACAAGGTCACCCTGGAGCAAGAGAAATACCGACAGACATTCCATGTCTGTATTAGTTTCTGCGTATTAATGAGTTTCTCTAAATCTCTGTATCAAAAAAACCTTTTGCCTGTATGTGGTTTGTATCCCTCTATTTCCTGCCTGTTTGCTCATCTGTCAAGATGCCTCTTAAATGTTGCTGTCGCATCTACTTCTACCACTTCCTCCAGCAGTAATTCCACTGTGTAAAACTTTGCCTCTCACATCTCCTTTAAACTTTCCCCTTCTTACCCAAAATCTATGCCCCCTATTGATCTACTGACATTTGACATTTCTACCCTGGGAAAAAGACTTTGACACTCATTCTATTCATGCCTCTCAATTTTGTAAACTTCTATCAGGTTGCCCCTTAGCTTTCAAAGATGAAAGTGAAAACAAACCAAGTTTGTCCGATCTCTCCTCACAACTAATACTCTCCAAACCAGACAACATCCTGGTAAACCTTTCTGTACCCTCTCCAAAGCCTTCGCATCCTCTGGCAGTGTAACACCCAGAACTGAATGCAACATTGCACAAATTTTCTACTTCCCTTGTATTGAATGTGTGAGCATCGCCTGACTTTTTAAAAAAAAAAATGGCAATATTTGAAAAGATGGGTACATACTAAGAGTTCTGAAGAAAAGGGTGGAGATAGCACGTCAGTTCATGAGGAAAAACAGATCAGGTTTTATTTTAATCCCATGGATGATTATGATTTCAAAAAGTGAAGATAAAGAAGCATTAGTCTATCAGCTTAGAGAAAGCTTAATTGGCCTCAGTTGCAAGTAAGTAGAGATTTTGGTGGGCCCAAAGATAATAACTTTTGTCTTTCTGACACCAAGCCAGAAGATGATATGACACATTCAAGACTGGATGAGAGAAGAGTAGTCTTAATGCAATTAGTGAACTGAATATTTCAAAACAAGTGAGGTTGACATGACTCCTATACTGATGTCACGGGGGAAATTGTACATATTTAAGTAAAACGAACACAGGATGAATCCAGGGTGCAAAGCCGCCTCTTTAATCTGTGTGTTGGATATATGTAGATAGTAAAGAGGGAAATTGGATGCAAAGTAAGGATAAATACAGATTTTTATTTGGCCTTTCCTTCCCTAATGCTGATGATTTCTCTATTACCTGGATAGATTTCAATATCTTTTAGCTGGCAATGAGGATCCAGCTGTAGCTGTGAATGCAGAGATTCTTAACTGGCCAAGTATCAGTTTTTGTTAAACTGATCCATATCAAATCCACAGGAATCACATTCTAAATAACTATTTCACCATTCAGTCAAATATTGCAACAACACGTGGTAATGACATTAAATAAGGAATTAAGGTACAGCACACAGACTTTGTTTATTGAAAATTAAATCAGTTCACAAATACATAGTTCATTTTCAAAGGATTAAATAGAGTTTGAGGAAAAGATGCGAGAACTGCTAGTAACTCATGTTCCTTATTTAGTCATTGGACGGCACCCCGTTTATGGAGATAGTGGGATCCAGACAGTGATCTCCTTGAACTATTAACTCTCAGACATGTTTCTCTATAGATGCTGTCTGACTTATTTAGCATTTCCAAGTTTCTACACATACTTCTTTATAAAAACCAGGTTATTTGTAAATTATTTCTAATAAGAGTAAGTTAGATCTGGGTGCCAGGGGCCTTTGGACTTCTCTTTCACATCATGCTTTTAGTGGGATGCTTTCATTACTTAATGCCCAACTTCATTACCCTTTCTCTTATTGTACAAAATTGTTTTAAACAATTGCAATTTTGTTTTAACTGATCTTTCTCCTCGTAGGGATCTGTTAGATATAGTATTAAGAATTATTATTGTTAAGAACTAGTATTGGGATAAGACATTCATTCCTTCAAGCTTGCCCTATTCTGCAAGATCATTGCTTATCAGCCTAGGCCTCAATTCCTCTTTCGTGCCAGCTCCCCATAGCACTCAACTATTTCCAAAACCTACCAACTTCCAAAATACTTTCAGAAACCCCAACTCTGGTAGAGAATTCCAAATATTTACTATTCACTGGAAGAAGAAATTCTTTGCATTTCAGTTTTAAATGAGTGTACCCTTATTCTGTAGTAATGTCCCCGAGTTCAAGATTCCCCCATTAGTAGAAACACCTTCACAATACGTAAGCTGTCAAGCTCATTCAGAATCCTGCTTGTTTCAATAATATCATCCTTCTAAACTGTAATGAATAAAGGCCTAATCTGTTCAATAAATCAACCTTTTCACACTACAAAATCAGCCTAATGAATCTCTTTTGAACAGCCACCAATGTCAGTATGCCTTTTATTAAAGATAGAAGCAAAATTGTACTCCAAGTGCAGCCTTACTAACATACTACATGATTATAACAAGATTTATTTTATTTTTTAATTTTTAAACCCCATAACAATAAAGGCCAAAAATTACAATTCCCTACTTGAGATTCCATTTGCCTACATTCTAACTTTTTCCTGTTTCACGCACAACACTCACATCCCTCGAGCTTCACTACTGAGTTTGTCTTCAATAATGACCCTTTTGATTCTTCCTGTCAAAGTGCATGACCTCACATTTTCCAACCTTCACTTTCCAAGGTTTTGCCCATTCACTCAACCTATTTATATCCCCTTACAGATTCATTGTCGTCATTCCCTCCCTTTTTTTTGGGAAATCAAATTTGCATACATGATCCTTTGTCTTCTTCTCCAAATCATTACTATACATGTTAAATAACTGAGGTCTTAGGACTGAACCTTCTTGCACTCCACCAGTTAAATCTTCCTAACTTGAAAAAGACCCACTAATCCCAAATATCTTGTGTGCATTAACCAGTTCTCAAGCCATGCTAACACATTACCCCGACAGCATGAGCTCCCATCCAGCACTCCCAAATTTTCTTTCTGGCTGCACAGGCCTCTCAAGCCCATGCACAGTAGCAATTTTCAGAACCAGAAATGATTGCCACGCGCAAAACCTTGCGGCGGCGGTGCGTTCATATTGGCGCACAGCTTAGAGGGAACTCTGATACTTTGTGCAATAAGCTATGAGGTACCTTAAGTGCGTTCTGGAAGTCTAAGTACACTGCTCTACTGGTTCCCCTCTGTCAACACTTTTATCCTCAAAGAACTCCAGCAAACTTGTCAAACATGATTTCCCTTTCTCAGAACCATACTGATCCTTTGGATTGCATTCAGCTGTTCTAATACAGGTTTACTCCATTTCCTCCCCTATATTCTCTCTTCCTGGATCTCAGCATACTTACTTTCCATCTGCTTGGATTGATTATCCATGTGTCAAGCAAACGTAGGACTGGGAACTCCACTTATTCTACTCTTACTGACCCCTTAGAATTATCTTTAATTTTCACATACTTAAATGAAACCAGGGTCAAGATTAACATTATTTAAATTAACAGTTCTTCACTAAGCTCAACTTATTTTAACTCTCAAGAGATTTTGCAAAGAATTAATTTTGATTGTTGTCTCTACAAATGATCAACCCCCCCCATTCCAACACTTACTTTCTTTGCTTTAGATTTTCAAAATGATATTGGAAGTTAAACAATTTTAATAAGTAGCACCTTCAAGAAAAATAACATGATACTGAAATACTAAGGAAAAAAGTAAAATGTCTTTTAATATCTCTTGATATTTCTTTGAGTCGATCAATAACAAATACATAGACAACTAACTTTGCATTAAAAACAGTCTTGCTTATGGCACTGGAATTATATTTTTATAAACTGATTGCACACTACTAGAGCAATATTTTATTTCTTTAAAAGTAAACAGCCAATTTAATTCATTTATTGTATTCTTAAAGCTCTATGGTCTTATTAATAAATGATATAACTTGGTTCAAACCATAATTGAATAAATTTTAGAAGTATGAGACAGTTTAATATTTAATGCCACTGATACCGGATTGTTACTTTTCTGAAAACTGTGAGAAAGTATCTTTGATTTCCATTTATCATGTGGAATATAAAAGGCAAAACAAGCCTTCATATGCCCATGCAAAGTGAACCACTAAAGACTGTTTCCCATTCAACTGGTTTGTCTCAGAAGTATTTTAGGATTACAAAGTTTTACATTAATAAGCTCAAAGAACAGTTTGTGGGAGTTTATAGGCAAAGGAATTGATGGTAGATCAGAGTCCACATTTTTCTCAGTAATAATGGGTCCAGTGTGGTCAATTTCTAGCAGTTAACACTTGAAGAACATAGCTGTCTGAATGACTGCTTACTTAAATAAGAATTTGTTCTAACTTAAATCATAAAATAGTCCCAATTCTGGCTTATATATAAATTCTATTATTGCAGATTTATATTAATAACTAATTGAATAACGATGTAAAGTTATTCAAGTATTTTAATGTACAATCTGAATATGTTAGAATCTCTCCGTTCAAAATAAATCACATTTGGGAATCCTAGAAACCTTTCATGTGACCGACCTAGGTCTTAAATAACAAATAGATAATGTGCCCCATATTATTTGAATCAAACTTTGGCAATCAATGCAGTCTATGTCAATTGCTTAAGAACCTAATGAGTCAAAGTACTTGCATGTTTTCTGCTAACAGTTGACTTCAACACATGAGAATTAGGATAGAAATAGCTTAAAAATATGCACAAGTCAATACCATGTACGTACTGACTGATTCAACAAAAAGTATGGGCTCACAAAATTCTCTCTCAATTAACATTCTTCCCCAAAATCTGAAATTCCAGAAAGTTGAACATTGCTTGTTAGAATGTCTTGGAGTCCGATTTACAAAAACAACTGAACATCGTCATAGTAACAACATTTTATGGACCTGTTTCCTTATTCTTGTTTATTATGTACCACACTATGCATGGAGAATAGATCAGACTCTGATGTTAATATAGGGTAAAATCAATTAAAAACACTTGGTTTTTTTATAGGATTCTGAATGTTTAAAATTGTCTTTCAAAGCCATATTTATTTATGTCTGATTAAGAGGTGGTACTACTATAACTTGATGAATCCCACTCTGACTGGATAATAAAGATGCCTAGAACACCACAATGACTTGTGAATTACAGCAGCAAATGCAACCCACTACTTTAATTTCCAAGCACAAAATGAGCTCAAGATTTTCCAACATTTGCAAAGATGACAATAGCTTTCATCACATCGTTACTTTCTTATGGTTGCAAATACAGAACTCAAGTATACTTTAGATTCATTAATACCCACAAGGCATTAATTTTGATTCTTCACCCTCAGAAAAATGCCCACATTACATGAGCTATTCTGAATGTGTAAATGCATCATCTGATTGAAATATTTTGGAATATTTACCTCCACGATTAAAAATATAGCTTACTAAAATATTCAAAACTCTTGACAAGGTCTGGATGCTACAAATGTTATCTTCATAATTACATTATTCTCAGACTGTAGTGCATCTAATCTATTTAAGAAAATATATTTTCCTCTTCTTTTTGCCTGGTCTAAATAGCAACTTTAAGAGCAGACAGTACACAATCAATTTCATTCACAGCAACAAAAATGTAGATCTTCTGTATACTACCTTTTGAAACAGGGTGCTACATTGACAGCAGCATTTGTTATAAATGGATCTCAATAGTTTGAATGAGAGCGCAAAATGCTTCGCTATTCCCAAGTCTTAAAATTCTTAAGAAACAGAAACTTTTTCAAAACAGCAATATATCCTGAATTAATCTTTGCTCATCAAGAGTTGTTTAGTAAAGAAAATAGCGGATGTAGTCTTGCACAGCCTTCACGAAAGGAAGAAATACAAAACAAAAATTCAAAAAAGGAGTTAAATTGTTAGAACAGTACTGAATTGTGGACCTAGATTGACAAAAGAACCTGAATTAAATGGGAAGTTTCAAATCATTCTATTGTCTTCAATCTGACATCCAAACATTGAACACTCCTGGTAATTTTTGGGTTATTACAATCTTCAGTGGAACAAAACCTCAACCCAGCATTCTGGAAATCCCTAATTAAAATTTGAAGATAAACACCAATGACATTTTTACTTTCAGTGAGATATCTGTTGCATAGATTAATTATGTACAAAATAAGTTTGGCAATTTCTAAGTTTACCATTGAGCCCCAATGCTTGACACCAGGAATACAGGTATAAAATATGATGATTTACATCCTATTTGTAGATAGGAATATTATATCCTTGTTTTTCATTTTGCACATGTGCACTTGAGCACTAAAACTGTACAGCTGTGCCCAAATTGCCCAAAATATGGAGGTAAATTTTGTAAAATTATAGATGTTTTGAAAATTGCAAATTTTAAATTGAAGTTCCACCCTCATCTGCACCCAGTTCCCTCCCCCCCCCAGCCCGATCAAACCCTCCACATGCACAAGACTCATCTTTGATGAGTTAAAATATTATTTACTTTATTTTTAAACCGATATAAGTAGTCTGGACTAAAGCCAGGAAGAAGAATTTCTATTTTACTATTAATACACTAGAACATGCAGCAGAATATGATGCAAAACCCAATAAGAATGTATCACACTCCTTCAGTGCTGAATCCAGCAGGGAGTGTTACCATTTAAGGATGCAGTTAGCATTTTACTTTTGTACTGATTCAAAGTGCATTTGGCTTTATAGTGATTGTATAATGATTCTGAAATCAAGCGCACAGTGAAGACTGAGCTGGTCTCCAGGAATGAAAGGAACAAGAATATTGAGTGGAAACAGATGGGCAATTTGTGATAAATGTCAAAACTAATCAGAAAGGAGACTTACTATTTGGGAAGGGAGAAATGGAAAGTACTTTATAAAGTTTACATTTTACGTAGGTTTTGCAACAGTCTAGCAACTTGTAAAGATAACTTTTGGTGAAGAGCTCCTCTATAGTGTATTAAAGAATGGCACTCCAGATGACAATGGGCCTGCACTAAAGGATTAACTCGCACCAAGAAATACACATACTAATTATAAATTAATCAAACATTAAATGACAATGTGTTTCTTTAATTATACTGATATTACTATATATTCTACAGCACAGAAGCATAGCTGAGACTTGGCTAGATTGCAGAATGAAAAACAAAGTACAGAATCGACAGCATTGTAAGGATCAAGTCAATAAATAAGCACTATGAAAAAATCAGCACGTTTAAATCTATATTGATCAATTAATTGCAGAATTGGGGGATTCAGACAAAATGTTATGGAGATAGACAGAAAGGACAGTTTGGCACCAGACAGGTGACTATTTAAACTTGAATGCAAAACCATTTTTAGGTCTGAAGTATTATAAGCTGCAACTTTCACTGTAACATTTTGCATTAACATTACTGTTGAAGATAGAGGAAGAAGAATTGTCAAAGTAAAACTGAACATTATTAAAAGAAAAAGCACAGAATATTGCTTACCTATTCTAGCACACTTCCAAAATATTCCCAGTAGTCTGGAAAACAAATAGCTTTCTTTAAATTCAACAAAACATTTGCAAGAAATTTACTGTGATGAAATCTGATGGATTACAATTTCAATGAATTTTATATTTGACACTTGTCATTCAGGATGGGAGAAATGAAAATAAAACAACAACATATTCTTCATCTTACCCAGTTTCTGGATTGCTCAAGCAATGTAGAGTATAATAATTTTTTTGTAAAGATATCCTCTTTATGTAAGATGATGCGCCAGAGACATTAGCACTGAGAAACCCATTCAAGTATATGATGAATTACTGAACACCAGTGACATTTTTGTTGTTGCAACAAATAGAAATTTACATACTGTAACTATAAGGAATGGTTACAAATTAGCTAGAAAGTATGGAGCATAAAGAGGACCTTTGTTTAGTAATGGACTTGCGACAACAGTACATATGTTGGATGGACTCACTGATGGAAAGAAGTGTCAAGAACAGCCAAATTAGCATTTCAGACTCATTAGTGTAATGTGTAGTTTCATAATCAACAATGACACTTTATAGAGCTGGAGGAAATGGAAGCAGACATACTCATAATCTGCCAAACCAAGGCATGAAAGTAGTATCAAATTAGGTTCATTAACTCGATATTCATCTTAAATTGGGTAATGAAACAAAAAAACAACTGACCATTGATTTTGAGAATGCTAATTTATGGAAAAGATCTCATTGCTCAAGTCACACCTTATTCATTTCACATCTTTCAGGAACAAAGACAGCACTTTCTTTAAGAATTCTTCTGTAAATCAAGATGTTGTTTTCAGAAAGGAAATTAACATTTTGACTCCACTTTCCTATTTAATTCAGGCTGAATACACAATTCAATTTTAAACTGTATATTTTAAAATATTTTCAGTTTGGAAGGCTTTGCACAGGATTGGCTTGCGGAAATCTGAATCATGAAACATATTAGCTTTCAATGTCTTTTAATATTACCTTTGATAACATTTTTGTGAAATAATTAAATTGAACATTGAGACAACTGTTGGCAACAATGCAGAGTATCACCACATTTAAAATAGGGATATTCTGTAACTCAAGACCTGGAGAACCTTTGTAGCGGTTACTTTTCACAAGAGAATATGGATGAGGAAGGGTTTCAGAATCCTCTTTGGGCTACAAATGAAAAATTTATTTTAGTGGAAATAAGTTTAACTTTTCAGATATTAACTTTTCAGGCTTCCAATAATGCTACTCTGAATCAGCAGCTCAAATATTCAATAGGTATATTCCTACCATCTGTCTGGGGAGGTACCTTGCTTTGATATGCCTTCTTTCTCCTGCGAAGTAGAATCTACTCAAAATGGGACAAGATACTGTGGGTGAACTTATTTAACACAACTGAGATACAGAATAAAACAAGAACTATAATTAAGGGAGGAGAGAAGAGATCTACTACAAGCCAATTTAAATGCACGTTGACTAAACATTATCAGAGTAACTAATAATCATGTTATACCAAACTTCTCTTGCTCAAACTGATATCAAAAAGGTAAGAAAATGAAACCTTATCTGAATTCAGCTACAAATTCTGTAATTTCTTTTTACAACCTAATTTTGACAGCAGACATTATCAGCAAAGCACCCAGGGATAAATTTCAAAATAAAAAAAAGTAAAAATAAGAAGCAGTGAAGGATCAGCCAATTGCACGTATGAACTGCACCAATAATGTCTGTTCCAGATTTAACTGGCACTCAACACCTTCAACTTTTACTCCCTTCACCACTGACACATGCTGGCAGCAGCATACACAATCTATAGGTTGCAATGTAGTAACTCATTAAGGCTCATTCAAAAGAATCTTCCAAACCTAGAATAACTGGAAGGATAGGCACAGATGCTTTGGAACATCACCTGCAAGTTTTCTTCCAACCTACTCAACAGCCTGACTTGAAACTATATGACTGTTCTCTCATTATAGTGGAGTCAAAATCTTGGAAATCATTTCCCAGACATATTAAGAGTGAAGCTACCCTTCATGGACTGCAGCAGGGCAAGGAGGCTGCTTGCGATCACCTTCTGAAGAGCAATTCAAAATGGACAATAAATGCTGGCTTCGTCAGTTACTGTTTTGGGCCTGCTACAATGTTCCAACAAAGCACAACTCAAGCTTGAAGTCAACATTTCATTTTGTGCTAAAGCACTTACAGCATTAAGGTCTCGACACTGAATTTCATAATTTACGAAACTGACTACATTATGCCCATTCTCCATACATTCACTTCACAACTTAATTTAGACCCATTTTACAACGCCTTTGTCTTTTGCACTGGGCCTCCAAGTCATCTCCCTTTTGTTCCTACTCTGTCTCTGACAAAAGTATAAAAACCCCATTTGCCAATACCTTTTAGCTTAGAAAGACAGTAAAGAGACATGAAAGTTAAATGTTTCTTTCTCTACAGATGTTGCCAGAACCACTGGAATTTATCCAGCTTCCTGTTTCAGATTTCCAGCATCCGCAGTATTTTGATTTACTTGAGATTTACAAGAGATTTGATAGAGTTTACAAGATCATGGAGGTGTTTCATGAGGTACACAGAAAAGCTTCCCATCAACTGATGGCATAAGATCTGGAAGGTTTTGGCCAAGAAGTGCAGGGTAACTTAAGGACATGAAATATCATGACTTTGTGACTGACATTGTGACTGGGGATAGCAACAAACATCAGATTTGAGTAGACAACTCAAATTAAGTGAAGAAGCAAAAGAGATGATTATAAAATTATATTATCACTTTGGTGATAGAAACATCACTCCACAGAAAATTAACCTTTCAAATTCTACATTATTCCAAGTATATTTGTATCATTGATAGTCACAGGTGAGGTGCCAGAAGACTGGAAGTTGGCAAACGTGGTGCCATTGATTAAGAAAGGTGGTAAGAACAAGCTAGGGAACTATTAGACCAGTGAGCCTGATGTCGGTGGTGGGCAAGTTGTTGGAGGGAATCCGGAGGGACAGGATGTACATGTATTTGGAAAGGCAAGGACTGATTAGGGATAATCAGCATGGCTTTGTGCGTGGGAAATCATGTCACCAACTTGACAGTTTTCTGAAGTAACAAAGAGGTTTGATGAGGGCAGAGCGGTAGATGCAAGACGTTTGACAAGGTTACCCATGTTACCCATGGCAACATTAGATCTCATGGAATACAGGGAGAACTAGCCATTTGGATACAGAACTGACTCAAAGGTAGAATTGTTTTTCAGACCTGGAGGCCTGTGACCAGTGGAGTGCCACAAGGATCGGTGCTAGGTCCACTGCTTTTCATCATTTATATAAATGACTTGGATGTGAGCATAAGAGGTATAGTTATTAAGTTTGTTGATGACAACAAAATTGGAGATGTGATGGACAGAGAAGAAGGTTACCTCAGATTACAACGGGATCTTGGCCAGATGGGCCAGTGGGCCGAGAAGTGGCAGATACAGTTTAGATTGTGAGGTGCTGCATTTTGGGAAAACAAATCTTAGCAGGACCTATACACTTAATGGTAAGGTCCTAGGGAGTGTTGCTGAACAAAGAGGCCTTGGAGTGCAGGTTCATAGCTCCTTGAGTCACAGGTAGATAGGATAGTGAAGGCAGCGTTTGGTATTCTTTCTTTTATTGGTCAGAGTATCGAGTACAGGAGTTGGGAGGTCATGTTGCGGCTGTACAGGACATTGGTTAGGCCACTGTTGGAATATTGCGTGCAATTCTGGTCTCCTTCCTATCAGAAAGATGTTGTGAAACTCGGAAGGGTTCAGAAAAGATTTACAAGGATGTTGCCAGAGTTGGCAGATTTGAACTATAGGTAGAGGTTGGATAGGCTAGGGCTGTTTTCCCTGGAGCGTTGGAGGCTGAGGGGTGACCTCATAGAGGTATATAAAATCATGAGGGGCATGGATAGGATAAAAGACAAAGTCATTTCCCTGGGGTCAGGGAGTCCAGGACTAGAGGACATATGTTTAGGGTGAGAGGGGAAAGATATAAAAAGAGACCGAAGGGGCAACTTTTTCACACAGAGGGTGGTACGTGTATGGAATGAGCTGCCAGAGGATGTGGTGGAGGCTGGTATAATTGCAACATTTAAGAGGCATTTGGATGGGTATATGAATAGGAAGGGTTTGGAGGGATATGGGCTGGGTGCTGGCAGGTAGGACTAGATTGGATAGGGATATCTGGTTGGCATGGACAAGTCAGACTGAGGGGCCTGTTTCCATGCTGTACATCTCCATAACTCTGAGTACCCTTCATCATACCTAGGACAATTGAAAATGCTTCTCAGAGTCACACATTATTCATCAGGATTTACATTTATATTTTTCACAAATGTGGTTTCAGAAGAATAGAGCACTTTACCAGTTTTATTACCTGTTGTTGACAAATATTTCCAAAATCAGATGTCTCAATGGTCAAAAACAGATAAAATAGACTTTCTTCTATGCCTAAAACAGCTAACAACTCCAACATTACTAGGACACTCCCTGCTGTGCCAGTGTGAGTTTTTCCATTTCCTACGTCAGCATTCTTACTAACTCTTAGCAAAACTGCCAATCTGTATGCATTACAGACAGTTTTGTGCTATGAAATCATGTCTACAAGGAACTACGTTATGACTGTCTAAACTTAATTTAAGATCTTTACAGTGCAGAAACAGGATAGTATTGCTCCATCAGTCTGGGTTAGATTTAAAATTTAGTCTCAGGAGGCAAAATACAAGGGCGTAGTTAAATTACACCCACTAGTTTGTTAATATGCATGTTAAAAGGTTAGCTTTGTACTAGTTGTCGTATAATAAATTAGAGGAGAGCCAAATTTGTTTCGGAATACCTTCTGATAGTCTCACATTCAGAATAAAATTATAGTTTGGCTTCTGTTACATTGTTCATCTTGTGTCATTGCAGACACACGAACAACATAGAGATTTACACTGGAAACAGGCCAATTCCTTCTGCCAATTTCTTTGCCTTTCCAGATGTCACCTTTCAGCTGTGCCTTCTAATTATATGCACTGCGTTTGTTAAATGCCTATTGTACCTAAGGTTTAATATGCTTTCTCGTGTTTCAGTGCATGAGCAAGGGATGCATTTACTTGAATTAATTCCCTTCTCACCCTTAATGAAATGTACGGCTGATGTAGCAAACACATCTTTGAAGACATTTCAAACAATTACTTGTGTTGAACTGAGTAAAAAACAGAACATACCTACTTAACTGAAACTAAGAACAAAGAGCCCTTGGAGTGCAGGTTTGTTATTCCTTGAAAGTGGAGTCACAGGAAGACAGGATAGTTGAAGGCAGCGTTTGGTATGTTTTCCTTTATTGGTCAGAGCATTGAGTATAGGAGTTGATCTCCCTGCTATAGAAAAGATGTTGTGAAACTTGAAAAGGTTCAGCAAAGATTTATAAGGATGTGGTCAGGTTTGAGCTATAGGGAGAGGTTGAATAGGCTGGGGCTGTTTTACCAAAGTTTTGGAGGCTGAGATTGACCTTATAGAGGCTTATAAAATCACGAGGGGCATGGATAGAGTAAATAGATAAGATCTTTTCACTGGGGTGGGGGAGTCAAGAATTAAAGGGTATAGGTTTAGGGTGAGAGGGGAAAGATTTAAAAGGGACCTAAGGTGGCACAGTGGCTCAGTGGTTAGCACTGCTGCCTCACAGCACCAAGGTCCCAGATTCGATTCCAGCCTTGGACTGTCTGTGTGGAGTTTGTACATTCTCCCAGTTTCTGCATGGGTTTCCTCTGGGTGTTCTGGTTTCTTACCACAGTCCAAAGATTTGCAGGTCAGATGAATTGGCCATGCTAAATTGCCCATAGTATTAAGTGCATTAGTTAGAAGGAAATGGGTCTGGGTGGGTTACGCTTCAGAGGGTTGGTGTGGACCTGTTGGACCAAAGAGCCGGTTTCCACACCGTAGTAAATCTAAGGGGCAACTTTTCTTTAAAAACACAGAGGGTGGCGCATGTATGGAATAAGCTGCCAGAGGAAATGGTAGAAGGTAGCTGGTACAATTACATTTCAAAGGCATCTGGATGGGTATCTGAACAGGAAGGGTTTAGAGGGATATTGGCAAACAGGACTAGATTATTTTAGGGTATCTGGTCAGCATGGACAAGTCGGACCAAAGGACAAGTTCCCATGCTGTATATCTCTATGACTCAATAATTGGTATGATGCTATCTCCTGTTTTGCAACTTTAGTTTAATTGTTTATATGTATTAGTGCAGTGCTGTCTGTGATATATCGAAGTTGGCACTTACATTCTGGATGAAAAATGGTTTCATGTTGATCAGCCGAGATGACATTAAGTAAGGTCTCAGGCAGATCTAAAGTATCCTTCTAGTGACTTGAAACTTCAACTTTATGACCTTACTATTGAGCTGCACTGTTTTTGCTCTGTTGAAGTTCCATTGCTCTGTTCAAGCAAATACTTTTGTTTTAAAATCACCCATCAAATTTCCAAAATCAACAAATCGAAGCACAAATTCTTAGACATTGTGACAGGGGATGGCATGAGAATATCCAACATAATTCTATTTAATGTTTGTTGTGCTGAACAAATTTTATGCATTATGCGTTGACCTGTGGTGAGATGCAATGGACATTTATATAGTATTGTCAATTTTTGAATCAACTGGGCAGATTCCTGAAATTAAAATCAACTTCAAGTGGTTCTTTCTTCTTTTTCCAAGGTGAACAATATTACAACAGTCTATGCACCAACGTCATCCCATGATTTGTAAATAGATGCTTGTTAGCAGATTAAAATAGCTTAAGATTAATCCTTGTCAATTAAAACAGGGGAAACATATTCAAAGTTGCCTCAGTTTGCTTTTTCCAAATACAGTGCAATGAGAGGTATTTAATGAAATGCACAGCCATTGCTAATAATATAGTTAATTCTCAAAGTTTGCTCAAATCTATGTATAATACTCCAGTCAGTAACAGTAGCCATATCTACTTACACCATTATTCGAGTACTTGGTCAGTATCAATGTGTTATGGCAAAATGATCAGTATCAAAATAAATGTAAAACTTCTCTTGGTTAATTTCAGTTCACATAAGCAGACACTCAAAAGTAAAACTCAAAACTCCGCATAAAGCAATAGTGCCCCCATGATGCATTTCATGTAAAAGATTGTGATTTAGAAAAATTTATAACAGTAAAAAAAAACTTATGATAAATGAAGGCAGCCTGAATTTACGTCATGCCTTTTCATTTCTTTTGGAGGTGCTCCTGGCAGGTCAGTTAGCTGGATTGCTTTTTTGCGATATGGAGGGCTACCAACAGTATGGGTTCAACTTCCACACCAACTGAGGTCACCATGAAAGGGAGGTGATGGTGTAATGATATTATTCGTATTATCTGCCATGGCAGATGGTAGAATTTGAATTGAATTAAAAATCTTGTCTTTTCCAATTGTCTAGTGAATCAGATGAGGTTTCTTTTATGTCTTTCGGGGAAGGAAACTGCTGTTTGAAGGAAACTGCAGATTCACAGTAATGTGGCTGACTTTCAACTTGGGAATCCAATTAGGGATGGGCAAAAAATGCCAATTTAGCCAATAATGTCCACATTCTACGAATGAATAAAAAAAGTCCCGCCTACTCAACACCATCCCTCATTATGATCCTCGGGTTAAACTCACCACCAGTCATCTCTAACTAGAGAACTGGCCTCTGGGATTATAGCGACTACTTTTATTTCAAATCTTGAGGGAAAAACCATCAGTTAATGCCCAAAGACCAACAATTTCTAAGTCAATAGAGATCATAAATATCCCGCATTAAATATATTTTCAAAAGCAGTCTATTGTACTTGGTCACATTTTAACTTTTGAACAAATTTGATAAACCTTAATTTAAAAAGTCAAAAGTTACTGTGTCCTTACCCAGTTTTATTTTTGTCCAGAACACTAGGAGCTAGGGCTCTGATGTAAGCACAGGTACAAATCAAGAGTAGTATCACCGTCAATAGACTCTGGAAGTTGAAAATTGCCGACTGTAGAGATAAAAATTTTAATGAGAATTTCTTTTGGCGTGCTGGAACACAGATTACTGATTAGAAACTAACAATGCAAATAAAGGTAAACAAAATAGAAAAACATGAAATTTAAAACATCTTGGATAGAATACTGCATGTTACACACATAAGGGCAAACCTGAGCAGTGAATTTGGCAAATTGCTTAAGGAAAAGGTTATCGGGATGCAGTGAGACATCCGAATGAATATCAAATAGAGAAGAGAGGGGGTTCAGTTGCAGGAAACTCAGTCATTTCTGTAGACAGAACTTTATTCCTCAAAGTGTCCGCCCAGTCTGCATTTCATCGCCCCAATATAGGAGGAGACATTGATGTGAGCAGGCACCCACACCCAGACCCTGTCATAACAGGGTTTGCTTTCAGTTTAGTCTACCCATTTTCACCGACTTACGGTTTCCATTATCAGCTTTTCCTTCTTCCTGGCAGACTATCATCCACCCATTTGACTTCTCTACAACCATTCTCTCTCTCTCTGGGCTCCATCTTCACCCATTTCAGGAAAGAAAGAAATTTGGTGGAAGCAGTTCAGAGAAGGTCCAGCAATCAACTCCAGAATAAAAGGGTTATCTTTGAGGAAAGATTAGATAAGCAATGCTTGCAAATGGAGTTTAAAACAGTAGAAGTGACTTGAAACAAATAGAAGAACACGAGAGGTTTGAACAGGGTGCATGTGGAAAGGTTGTTTTTTTCTCAAGAATGAACTTGGAACTAGGTGTCATGATTTTAAAATAAATTGTTTCCAATATAAGAACAATGGAGAGAATTTTCTTTCTCCTGGGGTGAGATAGCAGGGAGGTAGGCCATGTATCATAGAAACTCGCTTCCTCAAACATCTATTTATGAACAGAATATCTTTGAATATTCTCAAAGGCAGAGGTGGCTAGATTCTGGAGTAGCAAGAGGGTAAAAGTTCTAGGGGTAGCCAGCGATGTGGAGCAATCAGTTCAGCCACGATCTTATTATATGGCAGATCAGGAATTTTAGGCTAAAATGACCTACCTCTGTTCCTAATTTGTATGTTTGCACGTACTTGTACTATTTCTGCGCTATAAATTTAACTATGAAGTGCAGATGTTTTTAATCACCACAACACCGGTCAAGTCAGAAACCATCTTTCAGCAAGTAAAGGGTGAATTTTGTTTGCTGTAACCCTAGCATAACAGAAGGCAAATCTGCAACTTAAGTTGCAAGGCTCTGTACAATTGCACTTTCAATGTAAAGATGTGGTTTTTCTTTGCCATTTATTTGTAATATAGAGCTGTTTGGCAGTTTTATTTGTACGTTTACAGGGATGTAGGAACTCTGTTATGCCATCCAGCTCCAACTGAGTGCTCCCTGCAGGGATTACATCACTTCTGGCCACAATTAAAAAAAAACAACGAAGTTCAAAATGGTCTTTGCATGCTAAAACAAAGGTTAAATGATACGATTTCACCATTTATCAATTGCTACATCTCACCTTTTCTGCCTTCCATTGTTACGTGTGCTATTTGCTACAGATCTGCTATTTCCATAATGTTAGCCTCTAATGGCAACCTTTAAGCCCCATTCTCTGTAACACTGCTGCCCCTACCGCCCCCACTAACACCCCCATACGAGATCCCACTTCTTCCCCATCTTAATCTCGCAAAGCTTATTTAAAAATGAACTCTTATCCAAACATTTGGTCACATATTGATGTTTTGATGAATTACTGGTTATTATTAACAACCTGAAGAACCAAGGGATGTCTTTCTGCCCCAAATACAACATGCAAATCACTGCTCTTAAAAAGCACACAGGGAAGAGCATAAGTGATTGCAAGCCATTTTCTTCAGTCAGGTTTGCAACCCGCGCAGTGCCACAATGGTCATTATCAAAGTCTCAAATTACATTCTACATGTCTGAAATGAAGGCGAATTTTACTTGAATTGTATAAAAATGTCCGAAACTGTTCAGGTGCAGCTCACTCATCTTATACATACCTTGAATGGGGTGGAGATGGAGTTTCTCTGGAGAAAAAGAACTGGTTGGACATCCATTGATGTTTAGAAGAACAAGAGGTGATCGAATTGAAACTCAAGATCCTGAGGAGATTGATAGGATGATGCTGAAAGGATGTTTTGCCTTGTGGAGAAATGAACACTGGAATTCAATTTAAAAATAAGGGATCTCTCATTTAAGTTTAAGATGAGGAAGAATTCTTTCCCTCAGAGTAAAGTGGAGGCAGGATAATTGAATGCTTTAAATATAGAGGTTGACTGATTCCCTCGTTGGTGAATTAGTGGGAAAGTGAGACCACAATCAGATCAACTATGACCTGATAGAATGGAAGGACTGGCTAGGCATACTCATGTTTGCAATTCTTATGGAGATATTGTTATGC
The DNA here is from genome assembly GCF_004010195.1 of Chiloscyllium plagiosum. Lineage (NCBI taxonomy): Eukaryota > Metazoa > Chordata > Chondrichthyes > Orectolobiformes > Hemiscylliidae > Chiloscyllium > Chiloscyllium plagiosum. The sequence goes on from NC_057711.1 coordinate 41,706,481, forward strand.
ATGTTTCATAGCTAATTACCATATTAAGAACATATATTTGAAAGGATGGAGGAAAAATTGAATTAATTCAAATTCTGTGGCAGTACTTCAACTGGTTCTACTTCTTCGTAACAACATAAAAAGGGTCATCAGAGGGTCTCTTTGGAAATGATGCATACCCCCAAGACAACTTCCTCAAACTCTTCATTGTTTGTCCTGTGGTAGGATAGGACAAACCCAAGGATAATGTTGTCTGAGACACAGTCATACTCTCAGTCTGAAATTTATATATGTCAGACTTATCTGTGGAGAAGTGCTTCAAATTTTGACACAAGCTCCAAGACATTAATAAGGAGAGGATTGCAGGGTCATCAGACCTAAGGTTTTCATTTGCCCAAGTTGATGTTTGTTATGTAAAGTCCAAAAATAGGAAATGAACCACCTTAAATTAAGGACTGTGGAAGGAGCTGCTGCACTTTCAGAAACAAACCACTGAAACTCACTAAGTTTTGTTTACATATGGCTTTATTCAAGCAGAGGTGGGGTGTGGGGGAAGATGGGTTTTCAGGGAAGATGTTTGAGATGCCATGGCACATCGGGTGGGTATGCAGAGTACACTTCACCCAGCCATACGCTGATTGCACAAACCTACCAGGACCAATTGAGGGGGCCAGGAGTCTTAGCATAATAACTCTCTAGCTCCTGGGCAGGTAAACAAAGAGATACAAACATTATAGAAGCAAAAGGGCTTAAGACAGCACCTCTCATTCTCTCTCTGGAGTAAAATAAACAATTGAAAGTTGGCTAATCTGCCATAATTTGCTTTCAGCTATTGCCTCTAACCAATGATTGAAAGACTGAACAATGTGGCAACCAACCCATCTCTTCAGAAAAGAACTGAAAGGATGTCGAAAAAGAGATCAAAGATTAGAAGGACTTGAGGGTGGAAAAAAAAAGAGATAAATCACGTGGACTGGGGCTTTTAAAATGTGTTTCCCCAGTATTTTTCACTCCACTCGTAACATCGATGCTTCTTTTTATATGTCTGCATGAGTGTAGGGGTTCAGAAATGGGTTTGAGCTTAATGTTAGGGAGTTATAAGTTGATCATTCATATTTTATTTTTCTATGGTTAGAACTGATTTTTTGTGATAAATAATAGTTTCTTGTCAACCACAAAAAGCCTGTCAGAATTTTGTTAAACTAAGTTCATCAGAAATGTAAACTGGTGAACTTGAGTAATTTGCTTAAAACTTCAACATTTGTGACAACCCTGAGTGTGGAAGAGTTCGGGTATCAGTGCATTTTCAACAAGGGTCATGACAAGTGGTGCATGAATTTATTACTTTGGACTTTATAGCAGTATTAGTGCTGAATTACTTGCTAGATTGGTTCAAAGGGTAGTCAAGTCACATGTAGGCCAAACTAGTTGAAGACAGCAGGTTACTGTTCCTGAAGAGTGAACCAACTGGGTTTTTATGATCATCAACAGTTAAATGATCACTATTAGATTTACTTTTTAATTCCACATTTGTCAAATTTAAACTTTCAACTCAAACTGAAGGCTTCTTCCAAAGCTGCGACCTCAACCACTTAGAAAATCAAAGGAAGCAGATGATGTATGGGACCACCACTACCACCTTCCTCTCGATTTCGAAGCTCCTTGGATGCTGCCTGAACAGCTGTGCTCTTCCAGCACCACTAATCCAGAATCTCCAAATGACACACTACCCTGACGTGGAACTACATTATTGTTTCTTCAATGTCACTTCATCAAAAGCCTGGATCTGCCTCTCTAACTGCATTGTGGGAGTTCTTAGACCCAAAGGACTTCAGAAGCACAAGGAAGCTGCGCACTACCACCTTCAAGGGCAATTAGGGATTGGCAATAAACTTAAATGAAGGTCAAAAAAAAAATCTTTTTTAGTTCACCACAGATGATGTGCCCACCTCTTGGTAATCCTATTTTTCATTGTGATGTTTCTAACTTGCCTTTCCTGAAATTCTTATGAAATGCCAGTCACTGTGTCAATACTACTTTATCCCTCAACTTAATTTGCCAATTCATTTGAGCTAGCTCTGCTTTCATACCCTGATTTAAAATGAAAATACTCATCTTGGGCTGACTGTTCCCACTGGTGGGAACCACTTAATTTCCCTTCTAAGTCACACACTACCTTGATTTGAAACCATAACACAGTTCCTTCACCGCCAATGGGTCAAATAAGAATATGCTAGAAACTTCCCTAAGTGGACAATCAAACTCATGAGAGGCGGATTGCCAACAAAGCTTAGAATAAGGAGGAATACAGAAAATACATTGAAGACAGAAATAAGGAGGAACAATTAGAGTCAGAGTCCACAGAGATGGACAACATGGAAACAGACCCTTGGGTTCAACCCATCCATGCCGACCAGATATCCCAACCCAATCTAGTCCCACCTGTCAGCACCCGACCCATATCCCTCCAAACCCTTCCTATTCATATACCCATCCAGATGCCTTTTAAATGTTGCAATTGTACCAGCCTGCACCCCTTCCTCTGGCAGCTCATTCCATACACGTACCACCCTGTGTGAAAAGGTTGCCCCTTCGGTCTCTTTTATATCTTTCCCCTCTCAACCTGGACTCCCTGACCCCAGGGAAAAGACTTTGTCTATTTATGCTATCTATGCCCCTCAATTTTGTAAACCTCTATAAGGTCACCCCTCAGCCTCTGATACTCCAGGGAAAACAGCCCTCGCCTGTTCAGCATCTCCCTGTAGCTCAAATCCTCCAACCCTGGCAACATCCTTGAAAATCGTTTCCGAACTCTTTCAAGTTTCACAACATCTTTCCGATAGGAAGGAGAACAGAATTGCACGCAATATTCCAACAGTGGCCTAACCAATGTCCTGTAGAGCCGCAACATAACCTCCCAACTCCTGCACTCAATACTCTGACCAATAAAAGCATAGCAAGCACCTTCTTCACCATCCTATCCACCTCTGATTCCACTTTCAAGGAGCTATGAACTGCACTCCAAGGTCTCTTTGTTCAGCAACACTCCCTAGGACCTTACCATTAAGCGTATAGGTCCTGCTAAGATTTGCTTTCCCAAAATGCATACCTCGTATTTATCTGAATTAAGCTCCGTCTGCCACTTCTCAGCCAATTGTTTTGGTGTCATCTGCAAACTTACTAATGGTACCTCTTATGTGCACATCCAAATCATTTATGTAAATGACAAAAAGTAGAGGGCCCAGCACTGACCCTTGTGGCACTCCACTGGTCACAGGCCTCCAGTCTGAAAAACAACGCTCCACCACCACCCTCTGTCTTCTACCTTTGAGCCAGTTCTGCATCCAAATGGCTAGTTCTCCCTGTATTCCATGAGTTCTAACCTTGCTAGCCAGTCTCCCATGCGGAACTTTGTCAAACATCCATATAGATCACATCTATCACTCTGCCCTCATCAAACCTCTTACTTCTTCAAATAAAACTTAAATTAAATTGGTGAGACATTATTTCCCATGCACAAAGCTATGTTGACTATTCCTAAGCTGTCCTTGCCTTTCAAAATACATGTACATCCTGTCCCTCAGGATTCCCTCCAACAACTTGCCCACCATTGACATCAGGCTCACTGGTCTATAGTTCCCTGGCTTGTCCTTACCACCCTTCTTAAACAGTGGCACCACGTTTGCCAAACTCCAGTCTTCTGGCACCTCACCTGTGACTATCGATGATACAAATATCGCAGCAAGAGGCCCAGCAATCACTTCTCTAGCTTCCCACAGAGTTCTAGGGTACACCTGATCAGGTTCTGGGGATTTATCCACCTTTATGCTTTCCATGACATCTAGCACTTCCTCCTCTGTAATCTGGACATTTTGCAAGGTGTCACCATCTATTTCCCTTCAGTCTCTATCTTCCACAACCTTGTCCACAGTAAATACTGATGAAAAATACTCATTTAGTATCTCCCCCATTTTCTGTGGCTCCACACAAAAGCCGCCTTGCTGATCTTTGAGGGGCTCTATTCTCTCCCTAGTTACCCTTTTGTCCTTAATATATATTTGTAAAATCTCTTTGGATTCTCCTTAATTCTATTTGCTAAAGCTATCTCATGTCCCCTTTTTGCCCTCCTGATTTCCCTCAAGTATACGCCTACTGCCTTTATACTCTAAGGATTTACTCGACCTATCCTGTCTATACCTTATATATGCTTCCTGCTTTTTCTGAACCAAACCCTCAATTTCTTTAGTCATCCAGCATTCCCTATACCTACCAGCCTTTCCTTTCACCCTAACAGGAATACATTTTCTCTGGATTCTCGTTATCTCATTCCTGAAGGTTTCCCATTTTCCAGCCATCGCTTTACCTGCGAACATGTGTCCCCAATCAGCTTTTGAAGGTTCTTGCCTGATACCGTCAAAATTGGCCTTTCTCCAATTTAGAACTTCAACTTTTAGATCTGGTCTATCCTTTTCCATCACTATTTAAAATCAAATGGAATTATGGTCGCTGGCCCCAAAGTGCTCCCCCACTCATACCTCAGTCACCTGCCCTGCCTTATTTCCCAAGAGAACGTCAAGTTTTAGATTTATTTTAGATTACTTACAGTGTGGAAACAGGCCCTTCGGCCCAACAAGTCCACACCGACCCGCCGAAGCGCAACCCACCCATACCCCTACATTTACCCCTTACCTAACACTGCGGGCAATTTAGCATGGCCAACCCACCTAACCTGCACATCTTTGGACTGTGGGAGGAAACCGGAGCACCCGGAGGAAATCCACGCAGACACGGGGAGAAAGGCAACTGACTGTGTGGAGTTTGCACAGAGGCGGGAATTGAACCCGGGTCTCTGGCTCTGTGAGGCAGCAGTGCTAACCACTGTGCCTTGTATCTTCAGAAAATTTTCTTGTACACACAAATTCCTCTACACTATGGCAGTCCTAGTCTATGTTTGTAAAGTTAAAATCCCCTACCATAACCACCCTATTATTCTTACAGATAGCTGAGATCTTCTTACAAGTTTGTTTCTCAATTTCCCTCTGACTATTAATGGGTCTATAATACAATCCCAATAATGTGATCATCCCTTTCTTATTTCTCAGTTCCACCCAAATAACTTCCCTGGATGTATTCCCAGGAATATCTTCCCTCAGCACAGCTATCCCTTATCAAAAACGCCACTTCCTCCTCCTCTCTCGCCTCCCTTTCTATCCTTCCTGTAGCATTTTTATCCTGGAACATTAAGCTGCCAGTCCTGCCCATCCCTGAGCCATGTTTTTGTAATTGCTATGATATCCCAGTCCCATGTCCCTAACCATGCCCCGAGTTAACCTACCTTCCCCATTAGGCCCCTTGCATTGTAATAAATGCAGTTTAATTTATTCGTCCTACCTTGTCCCTGCCTGCCCTGACTGTTTGACTCTCTTCTGTTCTCAACTGTACCAGTCTCAAATTGATCTCTTTCCTCACTACCTCCCTGGTACGCACCCCCCCATCTTACTAGTTTAAATCCTCCCGAGCAGCTGTAGCAAATTTCCCTGCCAGTATATCACTCCCCTTCCAATTTAGGTGCAATCTGTCCTTCTTGTACAGGTCACTTCTATCTCAAAAGAGATTTTATTCTGAGGGTACTGAATCCATGGTATTCGTTACTGCAAGAGGTTGTTGAAGCTGGCTCATTAAATATATTCAGGGCTGAGATAAACAAATTTTAATCTGTAAGTGAGGCAAGCATTTTGGTAAAAAGGCAGGAAAGCAAAGTAGAGAATTATCAGCTTCATGATCTGATTGAATGGAGGAGCAGACTTGATTGACCAAATGGGCTACTTCCACTCCTATACCTTGTGGTCTTATCCATTAATCCTGAAATTCTCTTCCAAACAAAAGTGCGGCCAGACCTACTCCTCAAAGACTGCATGGAGTACATCTGCACATGACTGTGACTAAAATGGGATGAGTATGCTGTCTCTCTCTTGTTCCATTGCTCCTCAGTTTACATTAAAATTTAACTGTCTTAACCTGTTTTGGCTTGAAGAAAAGAACATGTGGAATATTAAGATTGCTGTTGATCTAGTATTCTAGAAATAGACAGATCTCTCCACAGTTGCCTCCAAGGTCATATCTTCAGTAACGCAAAGATCACTTGGGGCTGTGGATGCTTCAAAGGCACTAGGTCACTCAGGGGGAGAGGCTTCAAAGGAACAAAGATCACTCAGGGCGTGGCTCCAAACACAATAAACTTTGAAGGTGACAGGATAAATGCAGAGAACTATTAATAAAGCATAGTGTCCTCAGCTTTAATAAGAAGGGCACAGAGTACAAGAACAAGGAGATGATGTTGAACTTGTACAAGGCACTGGTTGGACCTCAGCTGCAGTATTCGGTGCTAAGAGAGTACCACATAACAAGGCAGATGTGAAGGCATTCGAGAAAGTGCATAAGCAATTTACAAGAATTGTTCCAGAAATGAGAAATGTCAAGGAACTAGATTGAAGAAATTAGGACTGTTATCTTTGGAGAAAAGAAGGCAGAGAGGAAATTTGTTAGAGGTCTTCAAAATGGAAAGCTAGATTGCAAGAAGCTGTTCCAACTAGTGAAAAGAACAAAAATTAGAGGGCATAGACTTAAAGTGATCTGTAAAAGAGGCATGATGATGTGAGAAAAAAAACTCATGCGGCAAATAGTGAGGGTATGCAATGCACGAGGACCACAAGAAACATAACAGGATCATGGTGGATCCAACATACCTGAACAGCCACTTACCTGGCCTTTCCCCACGACCCTCGATTTCCCCTACTGATTAGGAATTGCTCAATCTTAAATATATACAAAGAGTCTGCTCCCACAGCTGTGTGGCAAGTAGTTCAGACACTTAATCCTCAGACGAAATTCCTCTGCAGTCTTCAAGTGGCACTCCTTATTTCTGAGACAATGCCCTAGCCCCTCATGAGGGGAAACATCCTCTCATCCTTTACCCTATCAAGCCCATTACAAATCCTATATGTTTCAACTAGATGACCTCTCATTCGTCTAAATTCTAATGAGTCCCATCCCAAACTGTTTTACCAGTGCTCATAAGACAATTTCTCCATACCAGGGGACCATCTTACAGGTCCTTCTCTGAACTGCCTCCAGTGAAGTAATATATTTCCTTAAAAAAGGGGACAATGCTACCCTCAGTACTCCAGATGTCTCACCAGCACCTTTTACAGTTGCAGAAAGGCTTCCCTACTTTCATACTCAAATCCCCTTGAAATAAGGGTTCATATTCCATTACCATTTCTGATTACCTGCTGCACTTGTGCACTAGTTTTCTGTCTTTTGTGTACAAGTACACCCAAGTCTGTGTTGCTGTTTTCTGCAGTTTTTCTCCATTTAAATAAACTGCTTGGATTGTGGTGGAGGCAGGTTCAATTTCGGCATTTGAACGGGCATTGGATGATAATTTGGACAGCTATCGTGTGCAAGGTTATGAGGCAAAAAGCACGAGATTGGTACAAGGCTACAATATTCATTTGCAGAGCTGGTGTAGGCACAATGGTTGTATGGACCTCTGCACTAACAATTAAGATTATGTGAAGATTACCTTGGGGGCCAGACACACAAGAATACCTTGCAACTTGATAATGTAGCTATGGAGAGGTTAGAATGAGTGTCAGAGGTTAGTCATCTAACATAGATGGGAGGAAGCTTTTCTCACAAGGCACTATGGTCAAACACAAAGTTGGAGAAACTCAGCAGGTCCAGCAGTATTTGTGGGGATAGAAACAGAATTAACATTTCAAGTCCACTATGACTTCTTCAGAAGCTCCAGAGTTCTGAAGATGACTCACTAGATTTGAAATATTAAACGTTTCTCTCTCCAAAGATCTGACAGACCTGCTAAGTATTTCCAGCATTCATACTATTTTGCTTTTATTCAAGTTAGTCTGTGGAATTCTTAATGACTTAACCTAACAGCCCTCTGGGGTAAAATATTCTTCAGGCTCAGGAGGGTATATCAGTAAAGGAGATAGGGATTATGAGCAAAAGGCAGTGAAATGGAGCTGAGGATTATCAGATCAGGCATGATCTCATTGGGCTGAATGATCTACTTCTACTTGTACATCTTATCTTGTCTAAGTAGTCTTCTTGAATGGGTCCATGCCCAAATAGATGATACTCCAAACTTAGAACTACATTGCTTCTCTTTCAAAGTTGCATGGATAAAATTCCCTAATTGTACTGTCAGTAGTCCTGCACCTTGAAGACTGCAAGAAAGTACCATTATCTTCTCAAGGCCAATTAAGACTGAGCCTAAATTCAGGTCTAGCCAGCAATATCCATCCAATAGATGAATAAACAGCCAGCTGCAACATGAGGAAGAGCCTTTTCTACACAAGTGGCCAGGAACACATCACCTGAGTGTGGAAGCTGCAGATTCAAGCTGGCTTTCAAAAAGGCAATTTAAGTACTTGAAGAAAAAAAAACTGCAAACCTACAGGGAAAGGACTGAGTAAAATATGGTTATTTGCTTTGGTAGAGCTAGTACAATCACAACGAACTAAATAGCCTCCTCTTATAACCGTTCTATGAAGACAGCCCACAAGTCAATCATCTTCCATAGAGGTCAATATACATATTCAACATAATCATTACTATCAGGCCACAAGGACGCCATGTGTCAATACTTAAAATAAGATCGACTCCAACAATGTGGAATTTAGGCCATTTAAAAATAAGTGATCCCAGGAAATATTTGCTGTTGAACGGTTACTCCGCATCGTAACTGATTACTCTGGAACATCTGCATCTAAATTTGGCCCGTCCACGGGTTTACTTACTCCAATTGTTCGGATAAATTATTTGTTTCGATAACAGCCAGTAAAACCGGTAGAAAACAGTCTGTTACCTGAAGGCCCTGACCCAATACACTGCTATTCCCCCATCTCCTATCCCATACTGCAGAGCAGCAGCAAAAACAAATAGGGCTGTCAATAGGAACACACTAACTCCACAAACACTTATCAGAACCTAAGCTAGTCAGTAAACACCTGCAACACCAGAACAAAAAAGACAAACCCTCACTCACCATCCTGCACACTTCATAGCCACATCACACTTCCGGCAGGTCTGGAAGTGACGCACTCCCCTTTCCAGCCGATTGCCTTCTCAACGCTTTCTTCCTCCTCGCCTTTGCCGGCGGTTTGTAATGACGTGCCACACAGCATCTTCACACGGGGTGGGGCTCAGGCTCAAGCGCATGTTTGTGTGAAACGTAATCGGAATCGGGCCGCACGGCGTGAGGCGCTGCGATTGGCTGGACGTGTGGAAGGTTCTGGGTGTGCTCTGATGTCGCTGTGAAATTAACCAGAGAAATGAGAGCAGAGTGTCGGCGGTAAAGGAGGCTCGGCGTTTAAATTCAGTGCACTCAGGCCGAGTCTGGTCATTAAAGGTACAAGTTATGAGTTCAGGTTGTCTACCAGTTTGTTGTCATGAACTCTATCCGACATAAGTCCGACTGTTTGATCCTGGATAGTTTGACTTCACATTTTTTGAAAACAAGAGTTTATAAACGCCCTTTAACGTGTGGAAACTGACAGCAAAATGTTTTGAAGTCCACGAAATTTCCGACTGAAGACCGCAAAACCCTCTTTCTTTAATAGATATAGATCAGGCAGAGATCATTCTGCCCATCTTGTCAATGTTGGCTATTTGTACACCTTTGAAGGAGTGGGCCTTGTCATTTAGACCTCAGAGGAGTTTGGCCAGCCACTTAAAACTCTGAAAGCATCCCTAGTTTTCAAATATTACTATATTCTGCAGATCTTCTGTCCGACAATGTCCATCAGACAGTGTCATTTTTTAAATAGAAAGATGGCAGCAATTGTATTTTCATTCAACAAAATAAGTAATGTAAAATCAAGTCACCAAAACACAGAAATAAAAATAGAAATGCTGGAGAAATTCATCAGGTCTAACAGCTCTAGAGGAGAAGATCAAACTGTTTGGGTTCTGAGGAAAAGTTACACTGACCTCAAAACATTAACTCTTCCTCTCTCCACAGATGCTGCCAGACCCACTGTGCTTCTGCAGCACCTTCTTTTTGCTTAACATTTTCAGCAACCACAGTGTTTTACTTTGAAACCAAAATACTGTGGATTCTGAAGAACTGAAATAAGAACAAAAGGTGCTGAAAGAACTCAGTAGGTCTGTCAGTATGGCTGGTGAAAGAAAGTTAATGTTGTTTTGAGCCCAATTATGACTTCTGAACTGAAGGGGCTGTAAATGATGGTGTTTTTATACTATTGATGAAGGAGCAAGTGGAACAAAAGTAAGAGAATGGAAGGAAAGAGTCCAAGATGGACCAGGTGAGAGCAGGTTGGAATTTGGAAGCAAAATTGATGAATTTTTCCAGTTCTGGATGAGAGAAGGAAGCAGTGCCAATCCATGTACTGGAGAAAATGTTGTAGGAGGAGCACAAGTTGAAAATGTTTCACAAATCCCATAAAGAAATGAGTATAACTTGGACCTATTAGAGTACCTGTAACTGCATCTTTGACTTCTAATTTTAAGGTTTTTTTTTAAAACTTTGAATAATTTAATAAAAATCTGATGGTAGACATTTGATGAATTGTATATTGTGTGTTCTGGTGAAATTACAGTTAGTAAAACATATTTGATAAATTTCAAATTTAATAGCATTATCAGGACTTAAGTTTGTACTCTTTTCTCAATAGATATTTCTTTTTCATTTCACTCATGGGATGTGGGCATTGCTGGCTGGGCCAGCATTTATTGCCCATCCCTAGTTGTCCTTGAAAAGGTGGTGGTGAGCTACTTTCTTGAACCACTGCAGTTCACGTGGTGTAGCTGACCCACAATGCCATTAGGGAGGGAATTCCAGGATTTTGATTCAGTAACAGCAATATATTTCCAAGTTAGGATGGTGAGTGGCTTGAAGGGGAACTTGCATGTAGTGGTGTTCCCATTTATCTGCTATCCTTCCCTTCTGGATGCAAGTAGTCAGGGATTTGGAAGGTGCTATCTAAGGATCTTTGGTGAATTTGGGCAGTGGACCTTACAGTACACACTGCTGCAACTGAGCACCGATGGAACATGGTGCCAATCAAGCAGGCTGCTTTCTCCTGGGTGGTGTCAAGGTTCCTGAATGCTGTTGAAATTTCATCCTTTTAGGCAATTGGGAAGTATTCAATCACTGTCTTGACTTTTGCCTTGTACAAAATAGAAGAGAATAGAATATAATTTATTGTTGCGTGAATAGGCTTTAGTGAGTCACGAAGATAGTGGACAGACTTTGGGGAGTCAGGAGATTCCTAGCTTCTGACCTGTTCTTGTAGCCACTGTGATTATGTGACGAGTTCAGTTGAGTTTCTGGTCAAAGGTAACCCCCAGGACGTTGATAGTCAGGAATTCAGTGATGGTAACACCATTCACTATCAAGGGACAGTGATTAGATTGTCTTTTATTGGAGATGGTTATTGTCTGGCATTTATGTGGTACAAATATTACTTGCCAATTGTCAGCCCAAGTCCAGATATTATTGCATTTGAACATGAACTCTTTCAGTTTCTGAGTCACAAATGGTGCTGAACATTGTGCAATCATCAGCAAACATCCTCACTTATGACATTATGATAAAGTGAAAGGCCGTAACCAGGAGAAGCAATTGTGTCTTCTGGTTCATGTAAGTTTGAAATAATCACAGTTATAGACTCAAAATGATGGAAATTCAATAAGCATTTCATACAGCTGCATATGCGGCTGGAGTGCAGTTGCTCAGCACCGAACTGTAATGTAGCACTATGTTACCCTGTGTATTTGTATAACAATTCCTTGCTCTTTATGAATAACGTACTATCCCTCTTTCTTTAAAGCAAACTACTATATATTAAAACTATACCAATTATGACTTTATTTTATATTGTGTATCAAACAACCAACTTTTGTAATGTACTTGAGTATCCTTAACTGAGGAAAAAGGAAGACATATCAGGAGACTGGAAATGTTTGAAATAATTAAACCTGTCAGAACAATTTTGGGGAGCACCTGGACAATCTGAGAAAAATTCAAGTCAAAATTGGAAAATATTTATTCAGGGATTTTTTTTTCCCAGGTTGAAAAGCTCTTCAGAGGCAATGAGTTCAGTGACAGTCCTGAAAATGGTTCGATGTTTGGTGCTGGGATCATGGTGTAGGTGCTGACAAAAAGAAGTGTCTGAGTGATTAGAACTTGCATTCCTTAAGTCCTAACGGGGAGAGAAAGTTCAGATGAAGTGTGAAATGGACAGTGCAGCATGGCGTGTGAGAAATAGGCTGAGTTCATGAAGGTAATGAGAGAGGTTTAATATGTCCATGTGACCTACTGAGCTTTTCCAGATCTTTTAGAGTTTTATTTCAGATTTCCAGCATCTGCAGTATTTTGCTTTATGTTTACAGTCTGCTGTACTGGGTTTCCCCATATTCATGATATCGCTTCTGGGTAAGGGTGTTGAGCCTTCTTGGATTTGTCAGTTATTGCTCTGTGAAGAGTTAGAATGCAGTGATGTTCACATTGTTCCTGTTGTGTTGGAGTCATGCTTGATTTTGCTCATGTTCTTTTATTTACAGGTGATGGTGTTGATGCTGCATTACTTTGTGGGTGATGCTGTTGATGTTATGTCACTAGTTAGTGAGCTTTTTTGAGCTCAGATGGAGTTCAAGTGTGGACTCTGTTCCTTCTCATTTGCTGATTTGTTTAGGTCCCAATATTGTATGATCTTGAAGCCTCAACTTCACAAAGAACCTTTGCTAGGCTTCAGGTTTACATGTTGGATCCTGCACATGTAAAGTTTGTCCTGTCCTGTCAACAATTCAGGCAGGGACTTAACATATTTGTGCAAGGGATGACCATCTTCTACTTGTGCGACCTTCTATTCTTTCTATCAGTGAGTTGTCTTACTCTCTTCAAGGGAGTAAGCATCCTCCTTGGCAGGGGTGTTATATGTTTTCTTATATTCACTAGCTCTGCATTCTAATCTTTGTCAGCCTATAGAAGTGTAGGTCAGAATGGCAGTAAGGTGAGGTTTGGATTCTTCAGTAATTTTGTGAATGTTCTGTAGACTGTCTCAATGCAACATAGTTCAACTTGATGTCCCTTTGGGTAACATGTTGAACCGTTACTCCTCAGCAAATTCATGAAATTCTTTGGAGATCAATTGAGTTCCACTGTTGCATATTACTGATTCAGCAATCCTTTGTTCTGCAGACAGAATTTGACCTGCTGAGATTATTGTAGGTCATAAGTCTTTGATCCTTCAGATAAAAGGGAGTTTTGAGTAGTAGTCTGCAACTACAGGATACCATTCTTCATTGTCTTAATAAATCAGTTCCCACATATGGGCAGTACTGGAGTCTTTTTTAAAATCATTCATGAGGTGTGGAATTAGCAGGCTGGCCCAGTATTTATTGCCCATCCCTAATCGCCCTTGAGCTGTCTTTTTGAACCACCGCAGTCTAAGCAGCGATATAGTCCCAAGTCAGGAAGGGAACTTGGATGTGGTGGCATTCTGACTTGGCTTTTCTTCTACGTGTGTCTGTGCATCACCCACTGTTGTACATCCACTTCATATCCCATTCGCCTGCCAAATGAGTGTCAATCCCCATCAATGGAACTAGCCATCACTGTCACAAAGATGTTGTCTCTGTTGTGATTTAGGTGTAACCTGCTGGACTTGTGCAAGCCTCACCTTCCTCAGGAACCAATATAGAGCCCTCCTCCTTACACTAACTTTTCAATCATGCGTTCATCTATCTGCCTATTCATGTGGCATCAGGAGTAATGCAAAGATTACAATATTTTGAAGTCATGCTTTTCAATCTGCCACTTGACTCCTTCAATTCTTTTTGCAGGAACTAATCCCTATTTTTATCGATGTCATTACTAGTAATGTGAACTGTTATCTTTGACTGTTTGCCGTCTCCTTTCAGAATGTTCTGCAACCATCAGCAACATTCTTGACCCTAGCCTCAAGAGGTACCTACCATCCTGTGGCTGCAGAAATGCCTATCTGTAACTCTCTCAGTTGAGTCTTCTGACCCAGTAGCTCTTCCTCTGTATGGTTCCCCCCTTGAGCAGCTGGGGTCTGATAGGACTCCCTAGAGGAACTGTCACTCTTTTCCAACATAGAAAATCTTGAGTGAAATACAAATAGGTCTGTCCTGACCACCTGCCTGCCCTCCTTTTAACTGATGGTCACCCATTCCTTCTCTGACTGCAGGGGATCACATCTAAAGACATGCTATTCATGTAACTCTCAGCCTTGCAGATATACTGCATTGACTCCAGCTGATGATGAAGCTGCAAAACCCTACACTCAAGTTGATTGAACTAGTGACATTACCTGTAGATATTATAATCTAGACTGTGCATGTGATATAATCCTGAGATCAGGACAGGGTCAAGCAGAGGTGTGCCACCATCCCCACCTTTTTCTCTATCTTAAGAGTCACAGAGTCACACAGTACGGAAACAGACCCTTCGGTCCAGCGAGTTCATGCTGACCAAGTTTCCCAACTAAACTAATCCCACCCTGCTGCATTTGGCTTATATCCCTCTAAATCTTTCCTATTCTTGGACCTATCCGAATGGTATCTGTATATACCACTTCCTCTAGCAGTTCATTTCACAGATGAACCACCCTTTGTGTGAACAAATTGCCCCTCAGGTTTCTTTTATATCTTTTATCCTCGCACCTTAAAATTATGCCCTCTAGTTTTGAACTCCCCTACCTGAGGGAAAAGACCTACACTATTCACCTTGTCTATGCCCCTCATGATTTACAAATCACTGTAAGGTCACCCCTCAATCTCCTACGCTCCAGGGAAAAAGGTCCGAGCCTATCGAGCCTCTCCTTATAACTCAAACCCTCCAGGCCTGGTAATATCTTTGTAAATATTTTCTGCACCCTTTCCAATTTAATAACATCCTTCCTATAGCAGGGTGACCAGAACTGTACACAGTACTCCGAAGGTGGCCTCACCAGCTCCTGTGTGACCACAATACAACGTCAGAACTTCAGGACATCCTGATGAAGGGTTAAGCCTGAAACGTTGACTCCCTTGCTCCTCAGATGCTGCCTGACCTGCTGTGCTTTTTCCAGTGCCACACTTTATTGAGTTTGACTTCTCCAGCATCTGCAGTCCTCACTATATCTCCTAATCTGAGCATTGAAGGCAAGTGTGCCAAATGCTTTCTTTATCACCTTTTCTACCACTTTCAAGGAACTATGCACGAAGGTCTCTCTGTTTGATAATACTCCCCAGGGCCCAACTATTAACTCATGCGTCCTATATTCTCATCCAAATCATTTATATAAAATGACAAACAACAGTAGATCCAGCACAGTTCCTTGCTGAATACCACTCGTCATAAGCTTCCAGTCTGAGAAACAACCCTCCACCACCTCCTCTGTCTCCTATCATCAAGCCAATTTTGTATCCAGTTGGCAAGCACTGTTGCCTCACAGCACCAGGGACCACCCCATTTGATTCCAGCTTTGGGCGATTGTCTGAATGGAGGTTGCACATTCTCCACATGTCTGCATGGGTTTCTTCCAGTGCTGTGTTTTCGTCCCACAGTCCAAAGATTGCAAGTTAGGTCGATTAGTCATGCAAAATTGCCTATAATGTCCAGGGACGGGCAGGCTAGGTGGATTAGCTATGGGAAATGCAGGGTTACATAGATAAGGTAGGATGATGCTCTTTCGACCGTTGGTGTGGACCCGATGGGCCGAATGGCTTGCTTTCACACTCTAGCGATTCTATAACTAACTGTGTCAGTCCTGGCCTTGTTCATCTTATCAAAATTCAACACCTCATATTTATCTCAAGTTAAGATTCACTTCAGAATGTAACGTTAAGAAAGTCCTGGAATTTACAGATGAAAAAACTGAAGCCAACATGCCCATTCTAAAAATGAGAGACTTAACAACAATCCAAGTCTTTTTCAATATATAATTTCAGTTACATCACACTGTAAACCTTTGCTATAGATTCAGTGTCCTATGATCTTATACTCCACAACCACCTGATGAAGGAGCAACGCTCTGAAAGCTAGTGCTTCCAAATAAACCTGTTGGACTATAACCTGGTATTGTGATTTTTCACTTTGTACACCCCAGTCCAACACTGGCACCTCCAAATCATGACCAATTCTAATGTCATCCACAAACTTACCTAACCATGTGTCCTATGTTCTTATCCAAATCACTTATATAAAATGACAAACAACAGTAGATCCAGCACAGTTCCTTGCTGAATACCACTCGTCATAAGCTTCCAGTCTGAGAAACAACCCTCCACCACCTCCTCTGTCTCCTATCATTAAGGCAATTTTGTATCCAGTTGGCAAGCTCTCCCTGAATCCCATGTGATCTCACTTTACTAATTAATCTACCATGTGCAGTTGCATGAATGTGGTCTATCATCATCAAGAATAGAAATGTGGGTGGGTTAATACCACAGTTGAAACACATCAAGGTAAATTCATTACAGTTATATTGTTTCTATTTTTATGGTGATTGTAAACCATAATTAGATTAAAATACCAGTATACTACACCTAAAAGTCTATCTTTTCAGGATCAACCATGCAAAACCTTGTCAAAAGCCTTAATAAAGTCCACGTAGGCAATGCCTACCAGTCTGCCCTCATCTATCTTCTTGGTCACATCCTCAAAAAACTCAATCAAGTTTGTGGACATGATATCCCAAACACAAAGCCATGCTAGCTATCCCTCATCAGTCCTTGCCTCTCCAAATGCACATAAATCCTTTCTCTCAGAATCCCCTCCAACAACTTATCCACTACTGATATCAAATTCAAGGATTTGTAGTTACCAGGCTTCTCCTTTTAGCCTTTCTTCGATAAAGGCGCAACATCAGCCACTGTCCAGTCTTCTGGCACCTCACCTTTGGCTGTGGATAATACAAATATTTTGTGTTGGGCCCCACAAATTCTTCTCTAGTTTCACACAATGTCTTCATTACACTTGATCAGGTCCTGGAGATTTATCTACCTTTCTAGTTTTAAGATACATAAATGCGAGGTATTGCATTTTGGTACAACAAATAAGGGTAAGGCTTTTATAATTAATAATTGGCCCTTGGTAGTGTTGTAGAACAGAAGGACCTAGGGGTGCAGATACATATTTCTTTGAAGTTTGTGTCACATATAGACAAGGTGGTTAAAAGGCATTTGCCTTCATTGCTCAGTCCTTTGAGTATAGGAGTTGGAAGTCATGTTGAGGTTGTACAGGACATTGGTGAGGCCTCTTCTGGAATACTGTGTCCAGTTCTAATTATCCAGTTGTAGGAAGAATATTATCAAACTGAAGAGGGTTCAGAAGAAATTTACCAAGATGCTGCTGGCTATGGAAGGCTAGAGTTATGAAGAAAGGCTGGTACTTTTTTATTTGAGTGTAGAAGATTGAGGGGTGACCTTACATAAGTATTAATAATATAACAGGTACAGATAGAGTTAATGGTACAGGTATTTCTCCTATAACACAGTAGTTGCATTCTCGCACAATGCCGTGTTGTAGAAGTAATGCAATAGAAATAATGGGGCCTATGGGAAAAGCAGGATTGGGGCGAGACACCAAAAATACCAATAAAAATCAAACAAAAATAGTAGTTAGCTGAACACAAGCGATAGCACAGTCGAAGTAATTTTAAAAAAAATATATTTTAATGAAATAATATAGTAAATTTAACACTTAAGCACTAAAATCTCTGTACTTTTCGCGAAGCTCTTCACCAGAAAGCGTGCTAGCCAAGTAACCACATGATGGGGGTACAGTTACAATGTTTAAAAGACATTTGGATGGATACATGAATAGGAAAGGTTTTGAGGGAAACAGGCCAAGAGCAGGCAGGTGAGACTGGTTCAGTTTGGGATTATGTTCGGCATAGACTGGTTTGTCCGAAGGGTCTATTTCCGATTGTATGACTCTAATATCTCCAGCACTTCTCCTCTGTAATGTGGACTATTTTCAACAAATCAATATTTATTTTCCCAAGTTCCCTAGCTTCCAAGGCTTTCTCCACAGTAAAGACTGATGCATAGTAATTGTTTAGTATCTCACCCATCTCCTGTAGTTTCGCGTATAAACCATCTTGTTGATCTTTACGGGACCCTATTCTCTCCCTATTTGCTCTTTTGTCTTTAATGTGCTTGTAGAATCTCTGTATCCTTATCCTTATCCTTAACTTTATCTGCCAAGGCTATCCATAACACCTTTTTGCCTTCCTGACCTCCTTTGAAAGAATGGTCCTACTCCCCTTATACTCTTCAAGAGATTTACTTAAGCCTAGTTGTCCACACCTGACATACCATCTCCTTATTCTTGACCAGACCCTCAATATCTCTATTCATCCATTGTTCCTTACTCCTACCAGCCTTACCCATTACTCTAAAGGTAATATACTGCCTGTTCATTACCACTTTTCTTCACCTTCAGCTTCTCAGTGATGTGAACCCCGCCTACAGGATGGACTAAAACATTTCTACCTCAAGTAGTTGAAATCCAAGAAGAAAACAACACTTTGCTTGTCGAACTTCACTATATGGATGACAGTGTCATCTTTGCTGTCTCAGAAGTGAACCTTTAAGCCTCACTTAATATCTTCATGAAATCATACCTAACAATTGGTCTCAGCTTTGATCTTAAGAAGACTCAAATCCTTTACCAATTTGTACAGGGTCAAGCTCTTGTCCTTTCTCCAATAAGATCAACAGAGAAATCCTCCCAAACAGGAACATTTTCCCTACCTAGGAGGCTATCACTCAGCTAAGGCTGACATTGATGCAGAGATTCATTCGCATCCAATCTGTGAATGCCACCTTTGAATGCCTCAGGATGCGAGCCTTACCATTGTGTATAAGGCAGTCATCCTTCCAACTTTCTCTATGGCTCTGAAACTTAGTTGATAAATATATATCCCATCTCGAGGCTTGAGAAATGCAATTAATGCTGTTTGAGACGGATTCTCCACATCAGTGTGAGGACAGGCATACTAATATTAGAATCCTAGAAGGAGCCAATAGCAACAGCAAAGAGGTCATGATCATTTGAAGCCAACTCTGCTGGACTGGCCACATGTTGAGGATGACTGACTTACGACTCCCAAGCAAATTTTCACCCAGCTCAAGGAAGGTACTCGAACGAGTGGAAGATAAGGAGTTACCAGGCGTCCTAGAAGGCTTCCCTCAAGAAATGCAACATCGATCTCAATACATGGGAGACCCTCGTTTAGAAGAAACTGACTTCGAGGAAGCTCCTACATGAAGAGCCAAAATTCTTTGAGAACACCTGTCAGCAAGAAGAAGTACAGAAAAGGCACCACAGAAAGGGATGCCAACAATTCAGGGGCAAGGACCAACTCCTGGAAACACTGCTAGATGCAGCTACCAATCAATTCACTGCTTTGTGCTGATAAAACATTTGTTAGCCTTTTTGAATTCTGATGGGATTCCTGTTTGGATTAATATGGAAACGTTAATGACTCGTCTTAGATCAATTGTTCTCTTCCTCAAACACAATGTGAAATTCATT
The DNA here is from genome assembly GCF_004010195.1 of Chiloscyllium plagiosum. Taxonomy (NCBI): domain Eukaryota; kingdom Metazoa; phylum Chordata; class Chondrichthyes; order Orectolobiformes; family Hemiscylliidae; genus Chiloscyllium; species Chiloscyllium plagiosum. The sequence continues at coordinate 41,726,054 of NC_057711.1, forward strand.
CATTGTGATTGCTTCTTCCTCTGGGAACATTAAAAATTAGATCATTAATGAATCCTTCCTCGTTACAAAATACCAGGTCTTGCATTGCCTGATCTGTGGTTGGCTCCTTTTCTAAGAAACTGTCCTGAAAACATTCTATGAACAATAATCTGAATTTTCCAGTCTGCATGTAGATTAAAATTCCCATGATTATGGCCTTATCTTTCTGAGAAGGCTCCATTATCTCTTTCTTTATGCCCGACTCTACCACGATGTTACTGTTAGGGAGTCTGTACTCTAGTCGTACAAGTGACTTCTTGACTTCCATCTTCCTGGGATTGTCCACATATCTTAGTGTCTGCAGGGGCAACTCAGTTAGGCCGTCTCCCCTTTCTTTTTCCTTTACCCCTGAAATACTGTTCTGTTCAGATAACTATTCAGTTATGTTATGAAATTTTCAAATGATTCTGCTTCCACTCCACACACAGGCAGTGCATTCCAAATCCTAACCACTTGCTTTGTAAAATCTATTGATCTTCCACTTATATATCCAGTGTTCTGGGTAAAGTGTTCCAATTTCACTCTGGACTATTTTGGAAGTAGGCTTTCACTCTATCCTGGTTAACTTGGAAAATTCACAGTGCTGAAAACCAATTTTAGATTAGATTAGATTACTTCCAGTGTGGAAACAGGCCCTTCGGCCCAACAAGTCCACACCGACCCGCCGAAGCGTAACCCACCCATTCCCCTACATTTACCCCTTTACCTAACACTATGGGCAATTTAGCATGGCCAATTCACCTGACCTGCACATCTTTGGACTGTGGGAGGAAACTGGAGCACCCGGAGGAAACCCACGCAGACACGGGGAGAATGTGCAAACTCCATACAGTCAGTCGCCTGAGGCGGGAATTGAACCCGGGTCTCTGGCGCTGTGAGGCAGCAGTGCTAACCACTGTGCCACCGTGCCGCCCATGTGGGATTTATCTTGATTCTTCTGATTGAAAAATTAATATCTGAATTTTGTCTGTGTTTTTATTTTACAGAAGCTATTTCTCATCCTCTTTAGTCTCACTGGAGATTCTCCACCCAGTTTTATCTTCTCGGATTCATTGATGCCAGGCTATACTCAGCCTTTCTGTGGCAGCATGGCTCATATCAAGTATTCAGTCGAGCCAGAACTTGTACTTCTATCTTACCATTGGATTATAACCTTGATGTTCCCACATGAAGAAAAACTAAACTGCCGTAATTTGAATCAGATTTTAGAAATACTGTACTGCAATTCAGAATTCTAATTACATGCATTAGTACACTCTTTGGCATATTAGACAGCTGCAATTTAGCTATGAGATTTTTTTCCTGCAAAAATATACCCTTTCCTACAGTAGTGTTGATATTTTTGTGCTTTATCTGAAGAAAATTTCTTCTCTGTGTAGCTACTAAATCAATCATAGTACCCAGACCAAGACACAGTGAATACAGACTGGCAATCAACTCATGATTCTTCTGGCCTGTAAAATCATTAGTCATTTTTTTTAACACATTGAGCCATTGCAGAGGCTTATATTTTGAGACTAAAATTTATTTATAACCTCATTATTTACACTATACAAATATTTATCGTGTTTACCAGAACTAAGACAAGAATATGTGTTAGGTCTTCTGGTAAACACTATAAATATTGCCATGGTAAAAGTAATGGAGGGTTGTAAACACATCTTTGTATTGGAATACAAGATATTGTATTAGGTGTAGATTGGAAAAGAACTATGTTTGCATTCCATTGTATTTCATTAATTTACACTTGCCTAAAGACTTTGTCTCTCCAAACCTTGCAGTTTTCTAAGCTGGCACTCTAATTACGTTCTTCACTGTCACTGTGTCAAAATGCTGAAACTCCCTTCCTCAGAGTATTGTACCTTAAATACTGTATTGTTTTAATGTGGTGGCTCACCACCCCCTTCTCAAGGGCAATTCGAGATGGGAAGTGCATGTTGGCCTAGCCAGTGGATGGCTGCATCCTGTGAATAAATAAAGTTGGTGCGTATCCCAGACAATACACCCTAAAACTGATCTGATTTCTGACTTTGTAATAAAGTGTTCTGCAAGGTGGTTGGAAAGTGGTGTCCAGTGAGACAGCTTGAAATTGACAGAAAAGTAGTTTTAAAGACAAATAGAAACATTTATTTCAAGAGAATCCACAATGAAACATTTGAACAACTCAATGCAATTTTTTCTAACTATTTCAAATGATTCAGTAATGGATTAAAATGCAAGATTACAGCCACTTGTATTCTTAAAAAAATGAATATCAATTAATAAGTCACCATAAAAATATACCAGAAGCAAATCTTTTGTGGTAACTTATGCACATAATTTGTAATATATTGAATTGGCTGCTATAGAATTTTTCAATAATAAAGAAAAATGCTTAAAAAGCAGAAAACTATTCCTGTATAAATCATCGCAATGAAAATATTGCAAAGGCAGGAGTTTAATTTTGGTAGTTTAAAATGAAAAATATGCTCCTTTGGCATATTTTATTGCACTACCCAAATCACTTGGTTGTATTATTTTTAAAATAATGGACCAATTTGGGAACAGATTGTTACAGTTGGAAAGTATAAAATCAAAGAAGCATCAAACAATGCAATTGCTTGTACGTTTTTATGTGCTGGGACCAGTGCTTACATGTAGCACAAGCTGAAGGGAGAACACTTTCCTTTGTTGACTATATTATGTAAAGTGAGTTGGGTAGTTTCAACCTAGTTCCCAATGAATACAGTAGCGACCACTAATTGTTCACCAAATTCACTAATTGTTAAACCCACCAAGAAGAGCTATACAATGGTTAGTACAGGAAATTGAAAATTCTACATAGATTGTGTAATTGCTCTTTAGAAGTAAGGGTTGAGGCACTTGATTGGTTCAGAGTAGAGGTAACATTGCTGTGGATTTGACTGCCGTAATATGATGTGGGATATCTAATGTGAAGTATTCAGTTGCCAACTACTGACATCTCTCAGCTTGATGAGAAATGAGTCCATTTATTTATTCTTTCTACAATATGTATTTTAATTTCTATGTTTCTTTGCTGTTTTTCAGCTATTTTGTTCTCTTTCATCTGATTTTCTTGACTTTTTTGTTCATTCTTCACCAGACCACACTAATTTGAGGAATTAAATTGTGAACGCCTGGTTCCAGATTGTGGTAATCAAACTAGGAACAGATGAGCAAAGTCTCCGCTTTATTCAGAAGTCTGAACCAAATTAGTTGCTCCTTTCGTGCAATCAGACAATGGTTAAAGTATAGAAAAAATGGAATGAGGAGCACAAACGTAAAGATAGCCATCAAAATGGCTGCCTGTGCAGGCACAAGTGGGCCCATGATGTTAGTTACTGACAACAGATACCTTCAAGCCAAAATGGATCTGTGGATGTCTCCTATATTCCGTGCGTAATAATGTTATACTGACTGCACATGAGCAACTGGTCATTTTGAGATCAAAATTTCTGGAGCTGGGGCAAAAGTCACAAAGTAGCATCACTGTTGATGTGGGCTGTTCCTCAACAAGGCGGGTGGAGGTGTTGTATGATGTGGTGGTGGTGGTGGTGGTGACGGGGGGGAAGTGGTGGGGAGTGGAGAGAGAGAGATATTTCTTCTCTGGGCTGAATTTAGGTTGGCTGACAGCACTGAAGATTTTGACACCACTACACTGAATGCTCAAAGTCTGACGCAGTAGAAGATCCTTTCAATTGGAAGGCATGCTTCCGCTGCATGTCAGTAGTGTGGCATTGCCAGGTGGAATTTTTGCACCTACATGTTCCTTATGCCAACAGTGGCATTTCTATGAAACATAGCCAAGAAGAAAATTACTCCGCCTTTTGCCTCCATGCTAGTTATCTGCAAATGTTGTTCATCTAATTGCACTCCCTCTCCCTTTAATCCTGTACGTTTATTTTCCCCTCCGATTTGCTCAGTGTGATAACAGACTCTAACCACTTGTTGCATTTAAAAAAGTAGATTCTTTCTCATGTCACTTCCATGAGGAGATGCTTCTGCTTGGATTCTTCAGAACTCTGAGACTCTCTACTCAATCTCTTGCCGGGTTTTGAAGAACAATGCCCCATCGTCATGAATGAAATCCCTCAACCCTGAACTATTCTTGTAAATTGTTTTTTTTAAAGCCTACATAATCGAGTGTCATGTCCAAGAAAATTGTGGAGCAATGCAAATTTTATAAAGTAGCCAAAATAAGGCCTTCATTTATCCTTTATTTATTGTTCCTATAAATGTGTGACTGGAGAGCTAATTGTGGACAAAAAGGAAGTGACTGATGAATTGAACAACTACTTTGTATCTGTCTTCATTATACAAGTCACATTGCAGAAGTAGTGATGAATCAGGAAATGAGAGGGAGGAAATCCAAAAAAAAAGACTCTTACCTGAAATGTGTATTTTGACTTGCGAGTAGTAGTTGGATAGGCTGTGTTTGTATCCTTGGAATTTAGAACAGTGAGAGGCAACTTGACTGAAACACATAAGGATTGCCATGGTGTTAAGGGTGTAGATGGAGAGGAATTTGTTAAGTGTGTACAAGAAAATCTTCTGCTTCAATATGTGGATGTACCTACCAGAGAAGGTGCAAAACTTGACTACTCTTGGGAAATAAAGTTAAAAATCACACACCAGGTTATAGTCCAACAGGTTTAATTGGAAGCACACTAGCGTTTGGGGTGTCGCTCCTTCATCAGGTGGTCATGAAGGAGCGACGCTCCAAAAGCTACTGTGCTTCCAATTGAACCTGTTGGACTATAACCTGGTGTTGCGTGATTTTTAACTTTGTACACCCCAGTCCAACACCGGCATCTCCAAATCTTGGGAAATAAGGCAGGGCTGTTGACTGAGGTGTCAGGGGGGACAGTGACCATAGTTTTATTAGATTTAAAATAGTGACGGAAAAGGATAGACCAGATCTAAAAGTTGAAGCTCTAAATTGGGGAAAGGCCAATTTTAACGGTATTAGGCAAGAACTTTCAAAAGCTGATTGAGGGCAGATGTTCGCAGGTAAAGGGACAGCTGGAAAATGGGAAGCATTTAGAAATGAGATAACTAGAATCCAGAGACAGTATATTCCTGTTCGGGTGAAAGGAAAGGCTAGTAGGTATAGGGAATGCTGGATGACTAAAGAAATTGAGGGTTTGGTCAAGAAAAAGAAGGAAGCATATGTTAAGTATAGACAGATTGAGTGAATCCTTAGAAGAGTATAAAGGCAGTAGGAGTATACCTAAGAGGGAAATCAGGACAGCAAAAAGGGGACATGAGATAGCTTTGGCGAATAGAATTAAGGAGAATCCAAAGGATTTTTACAAATACATTAAATGCAAAAGGGTAACTAGGGAGAGAATAGGGCCCCTCAAAGATCAGCAAGGCGGCCTTTGTGTGGAGCTACAGAAAATGAGTGTTTTGCATCAGTACTTACTGTGGAAAAGGATGTGGAAGATATAGAATGTAGGGAAATAGATGGTGACACCTTGAAAAATGTCCATATTAAAGAGGAGGAAGTGCTGGATGTCTTGAAACGCATAAAGATGATAAATCCCCAGGAGCTGATCAGGTGTACCCTAGAACTCTGTGGGAAGCTAGAGAAGTGATTGTTAGGCCTCTTGCTGAGACATTTGTATCATCGACAGTCACAGGTGAGGTGCCGGAAGACTGGAGGTTGGCTAACGTGCCAATATTTAAGAAGGGTGGTAAGGACAAGCAAGGAAACTATAGATCATTGAGCCTGATGTCAGTGGTGGGCAAGTTGTTGGAGGGAATCCTGAGGGACAGGATGTACATGTATTTGGAAAGGCAAGGACTGATTTGGGATAGTCAACATGACCTTTTGTGTGGGAAATCATGTCTCACAAACTTGATTGAGTTTTTTGAAGAAGTAACAAAGAAGATTGATGAGAGCAGAGCGGTAGATGTGATTTATATGGACTTCAGTAAGGCGTTCGACAAGGTTCCCCATGGTGAGCAAGGTTAGATCTTAGGGAATACAGGGAGAACTAGTCATTTGGATACAGAACTGGCTCAAAGGTAGAAGACAGAGGGTGGTGGTGGAGGATGGATTTTCAGACTGGAGGCCTGTGACCAGTGGAGTGCCACAAGGATCGGTGCTGGGTCCTCTACTTTTTGTCATTTACATAAATGATTTGGATGCGAGCATAAGAGGTACAGTTAGTAAGTTTGCAGATGACACCAAAATTGGAGGTGTAGTGGACAGCGAAGAAGGTTACCTCAGATTACAAGGGGATTTTGATCAGATGGGCCCATGGACTGAGAAGTGGCAGATGGAGTTTAATTTAGATAAATGCAATGTACTGCATTTTGGCAAAGCAAATCTTAGCAGGACTTAAACACTTAATGGTAAGGTCGTAGGGAGTGTTGCTGAACAAAGAGACCTTTGAGTGCAGGCTCATAGCTCCTTGAGAGTGGAGTTGCAGGTAGATAGGATAGTGAAGAAGGCGTTTGGTATGCTTTCTTTTATTGGTCAGAGTATTGAGTACAGGAGTTGGGAGGTCATGTTGAGGACATTGGTTATGCCACTGTTGGAATATTGCGTGCAATTCTGGTCTCCTTGTTGGAAAGATGTTATGAAACTTGAAAGGGTTCCGAAAATATTTATAAGGATGTTGCCAGAGTTGGAGGATTTGAGCTTTAGGGAGAGGCTGAACAGGCTGGGGCTGTTTTCCCTGGAGCATCGGAGGCTGAGGTTTACAACACTGTGAGGGGCATGGATAGGATAAATAGACAAAGTCTTTTCCCTGGGGTGGGGGAGTCCAGAAATAGAGGGCATAGGTTTAGGGTGAGAGAGGAAAACTATAAAAGAGACCTAAGGGGCAACGTTTCCATGCAGAGGGTGGTATGTGTATGGAATGATCTGCCAGAGGAATTGGTGGAGGCTGGTACAATTGCAACACTTAAGAGGCATTTGGATAGGTATATGAATAGGAAGGGTTTGGAGGGATATGGGCCGGGTGCTGCCAGGTGGAACTTGATTGGGTTGGGATATCTGTTCCGCATGGAAGGGTTGGACCGAAGGATCTGTTTTCATGCTGTACATCTCTATGACCCTGTGACTCTGTGACATAAGATCCTGGAGGGTCTTGACATGGTAGATGTGGAGAAGATGTTTTCTCTTTTGGGAGAGTCTTCAACTTGGGATCATTGTTTAAAAATCAAGGGCTTACCCATTTAAATAGAAAAGGTGATTTTTTTTTTCTCTCCAAGAGCTGAGAGCCCTGGATCCCTCTTCCTGAAAAGCTTTTGGTTGCAGTGTCTTTGACTATTTTGAGGCAAAGATGATAAAATCAAACTACTACTTTTTATCAGTTCCATAGCACTGAATGGATATATACAGGAATGTAATGCTTTTACAATGGAAGTTCCTTCAGATTGCACTATGTTTGGGAGGAATTCGCACATTGATGTATACAGTATCCCTTTGTATAATATAAATATCAGTAGCAAATGACTTGGTAATAAGTTACCAACAATGATGCCAAGATCAACATTAATTCATTAGTGTCTGCACTGTCAGAATCAATGACAGGGGAGAACACAGACAGTCTTCACTAACTGCCAGCTGCTGTTGGCAGTAAAATGAACTCAAAAGTGGAAAACATACAAATGATGCTATATGCTTACAAACACAGAAAACAGACAGTGATTTCAAAGCAGCATCTTAAGCTTGGAGCTTTGTGGTTTCTGAAGCTTTTTTTCTTACACTGCCTGATTTTCCTTTTGACTTACTGCTCTGTAATACCTTGATGGATATTGATAATTTTCGATTTCCTTTCAGATATAAATATAAGTTGTTGAACTCCACAAGTTTGTAACATTTTTTCAATCATGAAAGGAGAAAGATCTTTCGACTTATCAGTGACAGACAGATCTTCTGGTTTCCATGGCCCTCTATGTACTGTGACATTTAATTAAGTAAACTACCATCATGGAGAGTCAGAGAGATTGTACTGCACAAAAAGAGACCTTTGGCCTATCGTTTCCATGCTTAACATCAAACAGCCATCCATTTTCCAGCACTTGGCCCATAGCCTTGGAAAGCATGTAATTTCAAGTGCTCCTCTAAACAGCTCTTAAATGTCTTGAACATTCTGGCCTCGACCGCCTTTTCAGGCAGCGAGTTCCAGACACTACTCAATCCTCTGGGTGAAAACATTTTCCTCAAATTCCCCCTAAATCTACTGCACATTGCCTTAAAATTGTGCCTCCTGATTGTTTCCCCCTCAACTCAGGGAAATGTTTCTCCCTATTAACAGGCTCTATGCCCCTCAGAAATTTGTGCACCTCAATCAACTTTCTCCACTGTAAGGAATACAAGACCAGCCAAGGGATAATCAATGAACGGCAGGACACTAAGAAGCTCGGAGAAACCGGGATTTTGGGGTGCTTGTCCACAAATTCCTGAAGCTAGCAGAATAGGTTAATAAAGTGGATAAGAAGGTATACATGACACTTTTCTTTGTCAATAATGGCTTGATTATAAGAGCAGGGAGGTTATGTTTAAGTTGTACAAGTCTTTGATTAGGCCACAGCTGGAGTACTATGTTCAGATCTGCTTGCCATTCTATAGGAAGGAGAGGTTGCAAAGGAGATTCACTGGGATGTTGCCTACGATGGAATATCTTAGCTATGAAGAGGGCCTAGATCGACTTGAGTTGTTTTCTTAAAGAGAGAAGGTTGAGGGGTGATATGATTAAGTGTTATGTGAGATTATGAGGGGCATGGGCAGGGTGCAGAGGAAGCAGCTGTTTCCCTTAGTTGAAGGGAAAATCAAGAGGGGGCATAATTTTATGGAGATAGGCAGGAGCTTAGAGGGAATTTGAGGAAAACTGGTGGGAATCTGGAATTCCTGAGAGGGTAATACAGGCAGGGAACCTCACGACCTTTAAAAAATATGTGCATGAGCACTTGAAATGCCATAACATTCAAGACTATGGGCCAAGTGTTGGAAAGTAGGATTAATGTAGATAAGTAGGCATAGACCTGATGGGTTGAATAACCTCCTCTGTTCTGCATGAACTATATCTATCTCGTTTCTCTTCATCGCTCATTCACTCCAATTCAGGCAACATCCTGGTGAATCAATTCTGCACTGTTTGTAGCGCACTCACATCCTTCCTATAGTGTGGTGACAAGAACTGCACATAGTATTCCAGCTATGATCTAAAAAATATTATATACGGCTCCATCATAATCTCCTTGCTCTTGTATTCAGTGCCCTGCCTAATAATGCTAAGTATGCCATCTGCTGCCTTGACCACCTGATCTGTGTTGCATTCAGGGATCTATAGACATGCACACCAAAGTCTGCCTGATCCTCTGTACTTTCTACAATCCTGCATTCAACATGTACTCTCTTGCCTTGTTTGTTCTCCCAAAATGCATCACTTCACACTCTCAGGATTAAATTCTATTTGCCACTATTTAGCCCATGTGACCAGCCCGCCTATGTCGTCCTGTAGTCGAAGGCTTTCCTTCTCGCTATTTACATGCTCCATCGATTTTTGTGACATCTGGGAACTCACTGGTGGTACCTCCTCCATTTGTTTCGAGATCATTAATGCACATCGCGGACAACAAGGGGCTCAGCCCTGAAACCTGTGGTAAGCTACTGAAATGTTAGTACTTCTGACATAAATTAATATTGTATTTCTGAAATTTCATTTGGATGTAGAAACAGAACTGAAAGTATACCGACAGCAGGTATGTACAGCTAATCAAGGCACCCACATCAGATGTGTAATGACTGTAGCAATTAATGCCACGCTAAATTTTAGCAATGCTCACATCACATGAATTAATACAAAGAGTAGTTCCCTGTCAGCATTTAGCAAAAGGAGTGCAAGCTGTTGTTTAGGATAAGAGGGGAAAGATTTGTAAGGGACTTAAGAAGGAACCTTTCCACGCAAAAGGTGCTGTGTGTATGGAATGAGTTGCCAGAGAAAGTGGTGGAGGCTGTTACAATTACAACATTTAAAAGGCATCATGATGGGTACATGAATGGGAAGAGTTTAGAGGGATATGGGTCAAGTGCTGGCAAATGGATCTAGATTAACTTAGGATCTCTGGTCGGCATGGACGTGCTGGAACGAAGGGTCTATTTCTGTGCTGTACATCGCTATGACACTATTTAAGCCTGTCTTTTGACTAGAAGAGTTTATGTCTGTTGCAGTGCCCACTGCATTCCCACAATTCCTTTGCCAACTAACTGTAAAGATAAGCTCCTAATACTAGGAATCTGGTTAATAGTTGGTTAGTTTTGATGATTAACCACTTTCAATTTGAGGCAAAATACCCAATTAGAGTATAGTGTTCAAAATAATGTGATAATTGTCAAATGACAGCTTGCAGTGAATGAGAGTGTTGATGAGGTCACTCTGTCGATGTAAAAGTTTGAAAGTCAAATTACTGAACAGTGTAATTCATTAGTTGCTCTTTATTTATATAAAATTGGTCAATTCTATACTCAGTATATTATTTAAAAATAAAGTCCTGCTTAATCCAAGATGATGTAGGTGAAGGAATAGTAAGGGAATTAAAGACACCATGTGACTAGTTATGTGATTCAAGAGTTTTATTACAGTTGAAGGAAATAAATTTGAGTATTGTATATGTACATTTTAAGATGTGTTAGATGTTTTCCTGGGGTTCTTTGCTGTCAAGGGTAGCCACTGTCGCCACACATGTGGAACTCAACTCTTTTGTCCATATTTGCACTAATGTGGTGAGATTATGAGCTGAGTTGTCTTGACGGAACCCTCAAATTGAGTGTCATTTAGCAGGTTATAGTCATAGAGTCATAGAGTCATAGAGATGTACAGCACGGAAACAACCATCCATGCCGACCAGATATCCCAACCCAATCTAGTCCCATCTGCCAGCACCCTGCCCGTATCCCTCCAAACCCTTTCTATTCATATACCCATACAAATGCCTCTTAAATGTTGCAATTGTACCAGCCTCCATCACTTCCTCTGGCAGCTAATTCCATACACATACCACTCTCCATGTGAAAAAGTTGCCTCTTAGGTCTCTTCTATATCTTTCCCCTTTTACCCTAAACCTATGCCCTCTAGTTCTGGACTCCCTGACCATTATTCTTTACAAGTGCTACTTGATAGCAGTATTCATAACTACTTCTTTCACTTTACTAGTGGTCTACAGTGGACTTATAATGCTGTAATTGGCTGGTTGCATTTGTTCTTCCTACATGTCAACAGGACAGAGACAGCACTAGGTCATTTTCCATACTGTCGGCCTTTGCTGTGACTGTACTGGAACAGCTTGGTTTGAGACTTGGCAAGTTCAGGAGTACAGGCCTTCTTCACTATTACTGCTGGAATGTTGTTAGGGCCCATCACCTTTACAGGATCCAGTGTCTTCACCTATTTCTTGATACTATAGGAGTGAATTAAATTGGTTGAGAACTGTCAACCGTGCTGTTGGGATCCTCTGGAAGAGGTTGAAATGAATCATCCATTGGCATTTCTGGCTGAAGATGGATGCAAATAGTTGAGTCTTGTATTTTGCACTGATGTGCTGCGCCTCCCAATTGTTCAGGATTTGTGGAGTTTGTTCTTCGATGTTTAATTCAATGATTATGGAGTCATAGTTATAGAGATGGACAGCACGGAAACAGACCCTTCAATCAAACTTGTCCATGCCGACCAGCTATCCTAAATTAATCTAGTCCCATTTGCCAGCATTTGGTCCATATCTCTCTAAGCCCTTCCCATTCATGGACCCATCCAGATACCTCTTAAGTGTTGTGATTATACCTGCCTTCACTTCCTCTGGCAGCTCATTCCCTACACATATTACACTCTGTGTGAAATCGTTGCCCCTCAGATCCTTTTTAAAACTTTCCCCTCTCACCTTAAAACTATGCCCTCTCGTTTTGGACTTGCCTAAAGTGGAGAAAAAAGGCCTTGGTTATTTACCCTATCTGTGCCCCTCATGATTTTACAACCTCTATAAGGTCACCCCTCAGCTGTAGGAAATAGCCGCAGCCTATTCACCCTCTCCCTATAGCTCAAACCTTCCAACCCTGGCAACATCCTTGTAAATCTTTTCTGAACCCTTTCAAGTTCTCAAACATTACACTCTTAAGGTACATTTAAATCAGCTGAATTTATTGCTAAAAGATGGCACATTTACTTACATCTACTATACCTTTGTAGGAACAGGTTATAGTCCAATCTGGTGTTGTGCGATTTTTAACTTTGTCAACCCCAGTCCAACACCAGCACCTCCAAATCATTTGTAGGAATGGACACACAGACTAATTAGTGAGGTTTCCCCTTAGCCTCCTCATCCCTGCATGTCATGCAGCCTGGACATAACATTTTTGGTCCAGTGACCATTCTTCAGAATGGGTCAGATGTTTGTTTCAGCAGTTTCCAACATCTGCAGTTCTTTGGTTTAGTTTAAGTGTGAGCAGATGGTTGTAGCATGACTTAGGTCCATCTATTGCATACTTTGTATGTTATTTAACATGCAAGTGATCTCGTGTTGTAACCAATTTGACTTGTCATTTTTAGCATATCCTCCTGCACACTTCAGTGAGCTAGAGTTGATCTCCTACCTGTTGATAATGGTAGATTGAGGGATATGTTTGACCAGGAAGTTACAGATTGTGGTTTAATACAATTCTGTTGCTGCTGATGGCCCACAGTGTATTGTGATGCCCAGTGTTGAGTTGTGAGATCTATTCAAATTTTGCCTCATTTAGCATGCTGATAGTGTTATACATGGCAGGTATCCTCAAAATTAAGAAGGGACTTTGTCTCCACAATGACTATATGGAGTCTGTCACTGCTACTGTCCAACCGAAATGCATTTGTAACAGACAGATTGAGGAGGACAAGGTCAATTTCTTCTCTTGGAACCCTCCCTATTTGCTGCAGACTTAGTCTAGCAGCTTGGTCCTTTGTAACTCGTCCAGCTTGGCCAGACGTACTAACAAACCACAATTGGTGATGAACATTAAAGCCCCAATATTAATCAAATGGTGCAAGACTGGCAGGTTTTTTTATCCTGAGTGTTAATGAGTCAGTTAGGGTTTTACAATAATTTGACAAATTTACAGTCACCTTTTTGATGCTACCTTTTATTTCCAGTGTTTTTATACTGAATCCATGGTGCACTTAAACATTATCTCTGGATTATTAGTTCAGAATTATAACTACTACTTTACTGAGGGAGTGGCTTAAACATGATTAAAAGAATTTGGATAAGACTTTGAAAAGGGAAAATCTAAGTAGATAAATGGGAAGAAGGACAGCTTGGGATAGCTCCTGTTAAAGAGCTAAATAATTTTAATTCACCTGTTCAGTCATTTAACAGGCTATAACACCCTTCGGGCATAGGTGGGAGTTGAACCCAGATCTTCAACCCCAGAAGTAGGGACATTACCACTGAATTACAAAACCGTACAAAGAGATGAAGAGAAATGTAGTTGACATGTTCAAACTATGTGGAGAAATCCCAATGGATTTGAAACTCCTCAGCTTAACTACTTAGTCATAACGACAGGCTGAGCCTATTGCACCTGTATTCCCTTTGACATATTAACCAGGCCTGAGATTACTTCATTTTTGAGATCAGATAAGATTGGGTATTTTCAGAGTAGAGTGACTGGAGAGTCATATTAAACTTGGATGTGATGATCTAATTGGCAACTTGTGTTTCAAATTCTGTTAATGGCCAAACAATATAGATTAGATTAGATTCCCTACAGTGTGGAAACAGGCCCTTCAGCCCAACCAGTCCACTCCGACCCTCCAAAGAGTAACCCACCCAGACCCATTTCCCTCTGAATAATGCACCTTGTGGGCGGCATGGTGGCACAGTGGTTAGCACTGCTGCGTCACAGCGCCAGAGACCCGGGTTCAATTCCTGCCTCCGGCGACTGACTGTGTGGAGTTTGCACATTCTCCCCGTGTCTGCGTGGGTTTCCTCCGGGTGCTCCGGTTTCCTCCCACAGTCCAAAGACACTCAGAGGAAACCCACGCAGACACAGGGAGAATGTGCAAACTCCACACAGACAGTCGCCCGAGGCTGGAATTGAACCTGGGACCCTGGCGCTGTGAGGCAGCAGTGCTAACCACTGACCCACCGTGCCGCCTCGTTCATAGGAAGGAGGCTAGCTGTAGACTGCAGGAAGATAGCGCTGGATTAGTCAGGTGAGTAGAGAAGTGGCAAAAGGAATTCATCTTTAAGAGATGATGCATCTGGGGTGTGAAACCAGACATGGTAGGAGAATACTGAGAGGTATAGAGCCGGTGGGGGACCTTAGAGTGAATGCCCACGAGTCCTGATTTTGAAGATAGTAGGGCAGGCCATCAAGGCGGATCAGACTGCATCTGGAATCCTCTCCTGTGTTAGCCAAGTTATAAAATGTAAGAGCAGGAAGGCTTTTGCTGAAACTGAATAAATAATTAATTAGACCACAACTTGAGTACTGTTTTTTGATTCTGATCGCTACGGAGGAGATGTACAAGCATGTTGCCAGGATTGCAGCTCTGAGGAAAGACTGGTATTGTTCTTCAAACTGAGGAGGCTGATGGAGATTTTGTTTGAGATGTGAGGGGGCATGAGAGAGTGGATGTGAAGGGTCCACTTACCTTTCCAGAAAGGTCAGTGTCCAGAGAGCACAGACGTGAAGTGATTGATTGCTGGATTTGATGGGAGATAAGGGAAAATATAATTTCACCAGGCATTGACAGGGTTCTTGGAACCCACATCCTGAAAGAGAAGTGGAGATGGTAACCCTTAATTCTTTTTAAAAGGTGATGGGGCTGCATCTTGAGTGAACAACTACAAGATTCTGGTCCAAATGCAAGAAAATGGGATTAAACTGGGTTATTTAATTTCAGCTGACGCAGTCACAATTTTTTTTTTGAATTGGCTTCTTTTGGTGCTGTAAAGTTGGATGAATTGAGTGCATATAGTGTAACTGTTAAAAGGATTAAAGGATGAAGATGGATTTTGGAAAACAAATATGTTGTAAGTCTAAGAAATATTGCTTTGGCCATGACTTTGCAAGCTTTATTGAGGTGTAATTCGGGTTATTTGAGACAAATTGAGACCATATTTTGCAGCTTTCCCAGGCAATGTTACAAAATGTTGTGAAATGTTGTGATGGAAGAGAAGAAATACTACTTTCATATATGGGAAAGCAAAATTTTCAAATTAGCTCAGTGGAAGCATTGAGACAATGCCACTTTTGTGTTTCTAACTTCGAAATTCACTTTGAGATTAGCTATGTTGAAACAGGAACTCTCAAGAGAATTTTTAGATTTTCTACTGTTTGAATCATGACTTCAATTTATAGTTTTCCATGGAAAAGAGAAATGCAGCCAAATTAGAAGTTTCTGGTAGAGAAGGAAGAACTGAATAAGGTAGTGTGAGAATGGGCTTGGTTTAGCTTAGCATAGTTTGGACTTGTTTTCACAAATGAAACAGTTCAAAGACTGTCACAAAAGGGCAGTTTGTTTGTGTCGACAAAGGGAGTTGGAGGCCACCCATTCCACAAAGTTGGACAGGAAGAAAGTGTCCAATCTGAAGTAAAGACACTCAGCTGTGACTCACTTACAGAGGAAGTGTCATTAAGTTTGGAGAAAGAATGGAGCACATAGCAATTGAAGCAATTGAGGTGGCTTGAAGGCTGAGCATACGTTTTATCGCAGCTGAATGGTTGGCAAATGAATAGCATAAAACAGTGAATAAATTCATTTGATAAAAGAACATGCACATTGTATGCTGCCTGGCAGAATAAAATTTAATGACAGAATAAATCACTGTAAGCAATTAGTCTGTTTGCAATTGCAATAATGGAAAACTAGTTAGTACAAACTTAAATTAAGCCACATAGTACCAAGTGTGGAAGTGTTATAGTTTACATGTGCGGTTCAGTTCAATGGAGCTTATTCAGTAAATATGCTGAAGAATGCTTCTGTTATACAATAGTTATTAAGATGTTTCAATCTCTCTTCCACATCATTCCTCATTTTTGAAGATCTTCAATGAAACTGGAAATAAGCTCTATTGTATACTTGGAACAGTAGAAAACTGTTCTACAGCAATGGAAAATTGATTTTATCTAGGTTAAGTTCTCAGTTTACATGTTTATAATCACAGTGGTATTATATGCAGATTTGCTTTACAATACAAAACCTGTAAACCAGTGAATGATGTAAAATTGCGTCTTGAACAATCAAAGTCAATTATTCAAAATCTTTCAGTATTTTTCAAGTCTTGGCCTGGCTCCAGTAGGCTGCATAAAGCTCTATTGAATTTTATTTTCATTTTATTAAAATAACTTTATGGCTCTCCTCAATTGCATTGAATCTCCCATTGTTGTATCCTGCTACTGCTCAAAATTCTGTAGCATGGAAATCGATTTCACTCAACCTGGAGCACAGTGCATGTCAGAGAGCAAAAGGAACATGCAATGGAGTGGGCCAATATCAAGAAAGCAATTCAAGGCTCTGTGAAAGCTGCCAGTCACTAATCGGAGGAGAAGGAGACACCACATACCTCCCTTAACACAATGATTAGGAAATCCAGTAGATAAGTGGAAATGGGCTGTAGTATTTGCAATCACCTTCAGCCAGAAGTGCCCCCTCAGGTTACCACTATCATTTAATTCAGACAATTCATTCCACATATTATTAAGAAATTAAAAAAATGTGAAAAAGGAGTAAAGTAGGCCATTTGCCTCAAAGCATGCCCCACCATTTTACGAGATCATAGTGATCTGCTTGAGACTTCAACTATTCTTTCATGCCAGACCAGTAATGTTTGAAATTCTCCCATTAACGGAAACATCTTCTCAACATCTACCCTATCAAGCCCTCTAAGAAGTTTGCATGTTTCAATAAGATTACCCCCCCCCCCCCGCCATGGCCATCCACCCCACTGTTCTTCTGAAGTCTAATGAATAAAGGCCATTCTTGATAATTCGGTCCCCTCGTCCCAAGAATTAGCCTGGTAATTCACTATTGAACAGCCTTCAATGCTAGTATATTATTTTTCAAATATGGGGACTAAAACTGTGCACGGTACTCCAGCTACCTATAAAGTTGTTATAAGATTTACCTGTTTTTAAATTCCAACCCCCTAGCAATAAGGGGCCAAAATCCATCTGCTCCCTTAATTGAGTATAAAAGTTGGCAGTCATGATAAAATTGCACAAGGCATTGGTTCGGCCACATTTAGAATACTATGTACAGTTCTGGTCACCACATTACCAAAAGGATGTGGATGCTTTGGAAAGGATGCAAAGAAGGTTTGCGAGGATGTTACCTGGTAAGGAAGGTGCTAGCTATGAAGAGAGATTGAGTAGGTTAGGATTATTTTTATTGGAAAAAAGGAGATTATGGGGGGATCTGATTGAGGTCTAAAAAATCATGAAGGGTATCGACAGGGTAGATAGAGATAAGCTTTTTTCCAGGATGTGGGATTCAATAATGAGAGGTCACTTGTTCAAGGTGAAAGGAGAAAAGTTTAAGGGGGATACATGCAGCAAGTACTTTACACAGAGGGTGGTAGGTGCCTGGAACACGTTGCCAGCAGAGGTAGTAGATGCAGGCACGGTATATGCGTTTGGACAGATGCATGAGTAGGTGGGGAAGCAGAGGGATAGGAATTGGGTGACAAGTTTAGACAGTGGATTTAGATCAACACAGGCTTGAAGGGCTGAAGGGCCTGTTGCTGGGCTGTAAATTTTCTTTGTTTCTTTTTCTTTGTTTAATTAATTATGTGCTAATGGTTTTGTGTTTCATGCTCAAGCACTTCCAGGTGCTTTTGTGCTACACTTTTTTTGGAGTCTTCCTACCAAAATGCATGACCTCAAACTCCATCTGCCAAAAGTTTGCTCATTCACTCAATCTATCTATATCCCCTTACTGATTCCTTATGCCCTCATCTCAAAATGTCCTCCCACCTATTTTGTATCATCAGCAAATTTGCAGAAAACTACACTCTGCCTCTCCTCCGAGTCAATAATTGTAGCCCAAGAACTGAAACTTGTGGTACCCCACTGTCCAACCTGAGAGATCCATTAATCACAGCTGTCTCTTGGTAACCTCAATCCATGCGAACAAATTACCCCTAATACTGTTACCTTATGTAATAATATTTTGTATGGCACATTAGCAAATGCCTTCGGAAATCCAAATACACTACATTTGCTGGTTTTCCTTTATCAACTCTACTTGTTTTATCCTCAAAGAATATCATTGTGTCCTGGTAATTTACCCAAATGTAATCCCATTAGTTTATCAAATACTTTACCCTTTGTGATAGACTGTTAGAAGGTCATTTCTTCCATTAACACCTTGCTTATCTGTTACTTTTGAGATGTTAATAGTGCCCTCCACTGTGAAGACTGGTGCAAAATATTGGTTTAAATAATCTGCCATTTCCCTGTCCTTCCAGGTCCAACATTTAATTTAATGACTCTCTTTTTAAAGAGCTATAAAAGCACTGTGATTCATCTTTGCCATCAAGTCCTTTTTCACTGGAATAAATTTTTGCTGAATGTTACGACATGGGGTAAACTGTCCTGCTTAATTTAAACCAGCAACATAGAAAAATGTATTCCGTGCAGTCATCTGTGAAAATTTGAGAGGCAAAGAACTGTTTAAAGTAAAAATTAACAACTTTATTTTTTAAAGTATAACAGAGAATGATTAACTAACAACTAATTACAACTCCTTCCTCAAACCTACCCCTTCTACAATACTAGTTAGATAAAATACCCAATTAAGATTTCCAAAACAAAACTTCTTAACTCAAAACCAGGCAGCTTTCGGTTCTTCTCTATATTATGGTCTTCTTTTCTTCTTCTTGGGTATTCTGCTTCACAGGTTACTGATTGATAAAGGTACTTTTAAGAGAACTATTTTTTCAGGCAGTCTTTACATACTGGTAGCTTGGCAGTTCTCCTTTCAACTATTCAATTTTCCCTGGTCTTGTACCCCCAAAGCATTGGATTGTGTCATTGGTTTTTAAGATTGTCAATATACTAAATTCAAACTTTATTGGAATTTGGTATTTTTGGGATATAATTTAAACTTATTGGCTGAATTCGAATTTGTTTTTTGTCTCAAAGCAACTCAGTCAGTGCTATCTGCTCTGAACCAAATGTTACATTGTAAATTCTCCAGCACTTGGTAGAGAAGTCCTTCACTCTCTTAAAAGTACAGTACACTTCTCCACCTTCATAACACTGAACATTGTGAAATAACTCTTTAAATATCTGCCACTGTTCATTCACTGATTTTCCTCTTCATTTAGATGCCCAGTCTGCTTTCGACAATTCTGTCTTTCATAGTTAGACAATAAGAGGTAGGAGCAGAACTCGGCCATTAGGCCCATCAAGTCTGCTCCACCATTCAGTGACACGGCTGATCTGACCAACCTCAACTCCGTTTTCCTGCTGTATCCGTATAACCCTTGAATCCCTTAATTATTAGAAATCTGGATATCACAGCCTCAAGTATAGTTGACTATTCTCTGTGGTAAAGAATTCCGCTGGTGGGACTTGAATCTGGCCCTCCTGGCTCAGAGCTTCATGTATTCAGGGAGCCTGCAGATGACTCCTGTCTGTGACATTTACCTCTTGCTATTCCTTATTTCCACCTAAACTGATACCGAATCACATTAGAGGTGCAATAAATTACTGGTCACCACTGCACCAATACCATTGTTTGTTGACACTATCTTTCCCATTTGTGTCTTTTTCTAGGATATTGAATAGCTTGAATACCGAATTCCCACAGTCCAAGTCAGCCTGAAGCTACGTCTTTGTAACTGGTATCAAGTCATATTTATTTCTTTCTATTTGTGCCATAAACTTATTTATCCTGTTACAATTGCTGTATCCTTTTGGACAAAGAGCCTTAAGCTTTGATTTTTTTCACCCCCATTATTATTCTCCCTCCAGTTTTAATTTCTGCTGCAGTCTTCACATCTTTACTGATATGCAGTTTTGCTCTGTGGTTTCTTTTTTGATTTTTAAACTTCTCTTCGCTTGAACTCCCACCCCCTCTATTTAGTTTAAAGTCTTATTTACGACCCTAGTTTTATGATTCGGCAGGACACTGGTCTCAGCATGATTCAAATAAAGGTCCTCCAAATGGTACAGCGCTCTCTTTCCCCATATTGATGACAGTGCCCCTTGAAGCAGAATCCATTTCTCCCACACCAATCTTTAAGCCACATATTTACCTCTAATCTTATTTACGCTGTACCAATTTTCACAGCATGTGTCGTCATCCAAAGGTTATTCCTTTGTGGCTCTGCTTTTTAATTTAGCATCCGGCTGCTTCTAACCTATCAGTGGAACCACTTTCCTAATTCTACTTACATCCAGCCCAGAAGAGTTGTCTTTAATCTAGGCATCAAGTAACCAACATAGTCTTTCGGACACTCTCTTTGCTGCAGAAAACGGTAGAAGTTTGCCTATATGACTGGCAATGCTGGAAACAGCAAAGCCTATGGACTCTGACAATATCCTGACTGCAGTAGTGAAGACGTCCTCCAGAATTAGTTATGCCCTAACAATGATGTTCTACTCTAACTACAACAAAGGTATTTATCCAGCAGTGTAATTTTGTCCTGTCAAAGAAAGAGCATGAATAATCCAATAATTACTGTCCTTTTGGTGTACTTTCCGTCAACTGCAAAGGTATGGTAAGAGTCATTGCCAGTACTATTAAGTAACATTTAATTGAGCATTGGTGAGCAAATTATTGCTAAGATCCAGGATAGCTGTTCAGTTCCTAACTTCACTACAGCTTTGATTCAACCATGAACAAAAGAACTGAATTCCAAGGATCAAGTGAGAGTGGCTCCTCGATATCAAGGCAGCATTTGACCATGTCTAATGTTAAGGAACCTTCAAAAATTGAAGTTAATGTGAACTGGAGAAAACTCTCCACTGTTTGGAGCACAAAGAAAGATGGTTATGGTTGCTGGAGGCCTATTGTGTGAGTCCCAAGATACACTGCAGTTTTCGTCAAATTATGGCCCTTGTTCTGCTCATCTTTGGTTACTTCATCAATGACTTTCCCTCATCCATAAGGTCAGAATTGGGAATTTTTACTGATTATTGAGACAGTGTTCAGCACCATTCACAGCTGCTTAGATAATAAAAAAAATATAAGAACGCATGTTTGGGACAGGTGGGACTTGAACTCACTTATTCTTGCCCAGAGATAGAGATGCTGCCAGTGCACCACAAGAGCCCTCTGAAGCAATTGTACTCTGTACAAAAAGGGCTGAATAACATTCAGATTTGTGTTGATAATTAAATGAGTGAGGAGATATAGTTGTAAATAATGGCTGCCTGTAGCCGAGCCTATATCCTGATTATTCCAACTTAATATTGCATATAGATACCCAGTGAGACACAATTGTACATAGTTGAAAGAATGACACTGAAAGCATATTTGGTACAATGGAGGAATTCAACCTCAACAAAGAGGACTAGTATAATTTTGAATGAAAGGCTACACATTTGGCTCAAAATTAATAACATAAGGGATGAAGCAAAATAAATGTTTTTCTCATCTTGATAAGGGAAAATGATAATGAGGTGGTATCAAATCAGTAAACTCTTTAGATTTTAGTTGTATGGGCTGTTATGAAATTTATCAAGTTCTTGAGTTGTATAGTGTCATGAATAAGAATGAGATTGCACTAAGAGTCAAAGGAAACTGTGATGCAGTGCAAATATTGGAAATTGCATTCTTGAATTAAAGAAACTTTCTTGTTACTTTGGATTTGGCACAATTTAATGAACATGTTTGTGGGAGGCCGAAGAGTAAAAAAAAATGTAGTCCAAGCTTTTCAACAGTGATAATAAGATGAGATGAAATGAAATGAAAGAAGACCTGTAATGGGGCCACTGTTATGAAAATCACAGAGTGGGTGCAAATTGCAAAGGGGTTTTCCTCATTCTGTGGGGAGGTCCATTGTATTTCAGTGGTTCCAGGCAATGGCAGCCACATTCCCAGTCTGAGTCTGAAATTTAGATATTATTGTTGTCATGGTAGCCACCAAGATTTAATTGCCCTATTTCAAATCAAACTGTTCTGCCTGGGGAAAAGTCCGTTATACACAGAATGTTGGAGGAGAGAAAACTGTAGTGTTCTAAGATACAATCAAACACTAAGTTGCAACCATGCATCAGATTAAAATTGTAGTAAATTCAAAGCTGATTCAGAAATCTGGAAGTCTTTGAAAATGCTTTCAGTTTTTATATCTGCTATTTGAAATAATATTGAGTAACAAGATGGAGAATTGTATCCCATCAGAGACTAAGAAAATGACTACATGAAGGATAAAAGGAAAGAAATAATTCTACCTCCAAATTAAATGCAAAAAATCAGAGTTTGATAACTTACTTTGATCATTGACACTGCTTTAACTATCATTGTTAGCTCAGAGGAGAGTACAAGAACTTCCTTGGTCATATTTCCTGATGCAAAACTGTTTAGTCCAATAATAGTATTCCCATGTTGGGTGAAGTTTGGATGCATCATCATATTCCACTTGATTTCTTGCCATTGGTACTAGAAGGAAGGAACAAAGTGTCCCTGATGAAAAGAAATTGGCTTAAGAAGGTTAAACAGGCTTAAGCTACTTTCACATGATCAGTAAGAGTGTCTGTCGTTGAAGAATTCTAAGAAAGCACAAATAGTCTTTGAGCAAAGTGGACTAAATAATAAAATCAGCCAGTGGTGGGATATTAAACATTGAAAATCAACAGATTCTGTAAATTTGAGTGTTACTGAGATTTCCTTTAATGGCTGATTCAGTTCTAGCTGCTGAATTATATAGTACCTATGATTTACTTGATATGAAAATTGCACGCTGGTTTCTGCCAGAGAAATTAGTGAAGAAACTTGCAAGGATATGGTACTCAGTGAAGTGTTCAATTACATCACAAATAGATGGCCACATCATGAAAACATAGGTTTGAAGGACTAATCTTCAAATTGTGACCACCCTGCAATTCAGTTAGATTATGGCTCAATTTGCTACACGATCATCATATCCTTTTTTTCTCATTAATCTTCAGAAGCTTATCAATTTCTCTCTTGAACCAGCCCAATGATTGTGCAGACTCTCTTTGTTAAAGAATCCAACTATGCGCCACATTCAGAGTGAAAAAAAATTCCTCATCTCAATCATAAATAGCCAAACCTTTATCCTGAGATTAAGTCCCTTGTTTCTCAAGTCACCATCGAGGGGAACCATCCTGTTTGCATCTACCCTGTCATGTCCTATAAAAATTCTAATAATAGCATCAATTATTATTCAAAACTCTAGGGAACCCAGACCTAGTTTCCTCAATCCTGAGAAGGCAAGACTCCCCCTGGAGTGAGACATGAACCAATACCTTCTAAGTCAATGTGAATGTGTTACCATCTGAAACATTGCTGTCATTTTATTGAAATTGCAAATAGCTTCTACAATTGAAAGACTAACTGAAAATAGTTATACTATAAATACCATTTATTTGAAACATGGTAAATGATATTTCAATGAATCAGAGTTAGTTTGTATTATTACACTCAATTATAGCTTGAGCTATAGAGTCATACAGCATGGAAACACTCCCTTCAGTCCAACCAGTCCCAACCATGTTCCCAAATTAAACTAGTCCCACCTGCCTGCATTTGGCCCATATTCCTCCAGACCTTTCGTATTCATATTTGTAACCAAACGTCTTTTAAAGTTGTAACCATACCTGCATCCACCACCTCATAAGGAGGAGGTGTTAGCAATTCTGGAAAATGTGAAAATAGATAAGTGCCCTGGGCCGGATGGGATTTATTCTCAGATTCTCTGGGAAGCTTGAGAGGGGATTACAGAGCCTCTGGCTTTGATCTTTACATCATCATTTTCTACAGGAATAGTGCCAGAAGACCAGAAGATAGCAAATTTGCTACACGATCATCATATCCTTTTTTTTCTCATTAATCCCTTGTTCAAGAAGGGGAGTAACAACAACCCTGATAATTATAGACCAGTGAGCCTTACTTCAGTTTTAGGTAAAGTGTTGGAAAAGGTTATAAGAGATAGGAATAATTCGATTAGGGATAGTCAATATGGTTTTGTGGAGGGTAGGTCAGGCCTCACAAACTTTATTGAGTTGTTTGAGAAGGTGACCAAAAAGGTGGATGAAGGTCAAGCGGTTGAAGTGGTGTATATGGATTCCATAAAGCACTTGGTAAGGTTCCCCATGGTAGGCTCTTGCACAAAATACGGAGGCATGGGATTGAGGGTGCTTTAGCGGTTTGGATCAGAAATTGGATAGTTGTAAGAAGAAGGTGGTTGATGGGAAATGTTCATCCTGGAGTTCAGTTACTAGTGGTGTACCACAAAGATCTGTTTTGGGGCCACTGCTGTTGGTCATTTTTATAAATGACCTGGATGCGGGCATAGAAGGATGGGTTAGTGAATTTGCAGATGACACTAAGTTCGGTAGAGTTGTGATTAGTGCGGAGGGATGTTGCAGGTTACAGAGTGACATAGATAAGCTGCAGAGCTGGGCTGCGAGATGGCAAATGGAGTTTAATGTGGAAAAGTGTGAGGTTATTCATTTTGGAATGAGTAACAGGAGTACTGAGTTGATGGGAAGATTCTTGGTAGTATGGATGAGCAGAGAGATCTCAGTGTCCATGTGCATATATCCCTAAAGGTTGCCACCAAGGTTGATAGGGTTGTTAAGAAGGAGTACGGTGTGTTAGCTTTTATTGGTGGAGGGATTGAGTTCTGAGGTTATGTTGCAGTTGTACAAAACTCTGGTGCAGTCACACTTGGAGTATTGGATTCAGCTCTGGTTACCTCATTATAGGCAGGATGTGGAATCATGGGAAAAGTTGCAGAGGAGATTTAATAGGATGTTTCCTGGTTGTGGAGGGATGGTCTTATGAGGAAAGGCTGATGGACTTGAGGCTGTTTTCATTAGAGAAAAGAAGGTTAATAGGCAACAATAGAGGGATACAAGATGATCAGAGGATTAGATACAGTGGACAATGAAAGCCTTTTTCCTCGAATGGTTATGGCTAGCATGAGGGGACATAGTTTTAAATTGAGAAGTGATAAATATAGGAGAGAGGTCAGAGATAGGTTTTTTACTCAGAGAGTAGTAGGGGCATGAAACACCCTGCCTGCAACAGCAGTAGACTCGCTAACTTTAAGGACATTTAAGTGGCCATTGGATAAACATATGGATGATAATGGAATAGTGATAATGGTTTCAGATTGGTTCCAAAGGTTGGCTCAACATCGAAGGCTGAAGGGCCTGTACTGTGCTGCAATGTTCCTCTGGCAGTTCGTTCCACACACGAACCATTCACTGTGTAAAAATGTTGCCCCTCATGTCCTTTTTAAATCTTTCTCCTCTCACCTTAAAAATATGCTATCTAGTTTTGAACTTCTCCACCCTAGGAAAAAGGACACTTGTCATTCACATTATCTATTCCCCTCATGTTTTTATAATAAACTTCAATAAGCTCATCCCTCAACCTCCTATACTCCAGTGGAAGAAGTCCCAGCCTTTCCAGTCTATTTTTATATCGCAAACCTTCCATCCTCAGCAACATCCTGGTAATTGTTTTCTGAACCCTCTCCAGTTTAATAAAATCCTTACTATAACCGGCTGACCAGAACTGTGCATAGTATTCCAGAAGAGGCCTCACCAATGTCCTGTACAACCTCGACATGATGTCCCAACTCCTATACTCAAAGGACTAAGCAATGAAGGCAAACATGCGAAATGCCTCCTTAAACATCCTGTCTACCTGAGACGCAATTTTCAGAGAATTATGTACCTGAATCGCTAGGTGTCTGTTCTACAACTCAGCAAGGGATCTACCATTAATTGTGTAAGTCCTGCCCTTGTTTCTTTTTCCAAAATGCAATACTTAACTTCAATTAAATACTTAAACTTCATCTGCCGCTCCTCAGCCCATTGACCAAATTGGTCGAGAGCTCTTTGTAAACTTAGACCTTCTTCACTGTTCACTTTACCACTAATTTTGGTGTCATTTGCAAACGTACTAACCATGCCTCCTATATTCTCATTCCAAATCATTTATATAAATGACAAACAAAAGTGGACCCAGAACCAATCCCTGTGGAACACCACTGGTCACAAGTCTCCAGCCTGAAAAACAATTCTCACCTCCACCTCCGTCTCCTACCATAAAGCCAATTTTGTATCCAATTGGCAATCTCATTTGAATCCCACTTTACTAATTAATCTACCATGCGCAGTAGCATTAATGTTGTTTCTCATCATCAAGAATGGAAATGTAGGTGGCTTAATAACACAACTTAAGGTGAATTCATTACAAGTATATTGTTTCTATTCTTGTGGTAATTGTAAACCATAATTAGATTTAAATGCCAGTTTACTGCACCTAAAAACCTCCATTTTCCAGATCATCCTCAAAGTTATGGTGTTCTGTACAATATAACTACTGAATAAGGCAGTAAACAGTTATTGTAAAAATAAACATGGGCATCTGTGGAAGAAAAGCAATATTTAAAGAAAAACAAAGTGGGTTTAGTACAAATTGTTTGAAAATTCAATTTGTTGTTTGCAATTTGAGCCAAAATTCTGTAATTTTCATAATACCCTGCTGGGTCATTCCGAGATCGATTAGATTTCCAAAGTTCAAACACACACTTGCAAATATTCAATAATGAAAACATTGTTGAAAATCCTAGTAGCTCATGTAACCAAAAAAGGCTTTAATTCTGTTCAGTTATCATGTACATGTAGAATTCTAGGGAGAAATATCAATTTAGCTTGGTGAATGAATTGGAAGATTGCGGACTCATTCCCATTCCAGGACTTGGACACGTCATTTTGGCTAATATTTCAGCTCATGCGGAGGAAGTGTTGTATTACCATAATTGATGATAATTGAGTGAGATGTTAAAAATGGCTGCGACTGCATGCTTAGATGATTATAAAAGATTTCAAGGCACTATTTGAATGTTGGGTGCATATTTGTTCTGAAGTTTATTTGCTCCTAAACTAATATAGATCATTATTAGAATGTGCGAGGCAGTTAGAAATAGCATGAACAAATATTTTTCTTTTCTGCATTGTCAGTTTACCAGCAGCACTAGGGGAAATAGTTATTCAGTGTGAAATGAGTGCTCTTTTATTTTCCTTTTTGTCAATGAAATAGGTTTGATCCACTTAAAATTTGCAGCAGTTTGAACATAAGTTACTGACCTGAGTGTTTTCAATTATTCATCGACAGGGATAACAACAGGTCTTTGCAAATAAGGCAAGCCAACAAGTAGATGCAACAAGCACAAAAGAATAGAGTTGCCTAGATATCAGTGATTGTATTGCCAGGACTTGTGTACCAATCAAGTCTGAGTTTGTACACAAAGAACAGTAAAGTTTTCCCATGAAGATTTAAATTTCATTTATATTCTTGTTGGAAAAGTCCAAATGGCATAGATGAGTTTTACCAAAAATTTGGTTCAGTGTCAATTTCAGGGAGTTTCTTGGTGGAATTCTCTCCCTGATCTCTGGTAGATTATCTCATGTAATTCTTCACTGTTCACCTTATTATGTATGATTCGTGCTTATATGCTGTTGCTCTTATGCGCAGTTGTGGAATTACTTGCCACTGGCATCATACTTAAATCCTATCTGTGCACTAGGTCAAAAACTGCCAGGTACAGATAGCTCTTCACATGCATGTAGTGGATGTGAAAAGGGAAAGCGATGGGTTCTGAGTGCACATAGGTGGCATGAGTGGCATTTCATTGGGGAATGTATTGCCACGTTACAATATCACCTGTCCGATTGACTGTCAGAGTGCAGCTTCAAGTTATTTGGGATATCTGTCCTTATTGCCGTGCCATATTTGAATCCTGTGTATTTCCCTAATGTCCAGTGTAGCACAACATCTTATCATTGTTCAGGACTGACGGTGGCTCACCCCTGACCATTTTTGATAGATAGCCCTGATTGACCTCTGTCTTGTTCTGAGTGATTTAGCAGTAACCCCTTATTTAGTTGCTTTGGATCTGTAGGAGTGACTGTGGCACATTTGTAATGATATAGAACCCCTGATCTTGACTGCTGCATGTTGAAGCCCCTAACTGAGAACAGATGAGGACATTGAATAACTGTGCTCGTACTCCCTTAATGATGACAGTCAATCTTGACTAAGGACTTGCTGCTGTTGGACTTCAGACATAACCATTTGAATTGGATGAAACATATGTTTTCTGTGTAGGCTGCTTGCACATGCTGCAGTTCAGGCATTGATGTAGCGCGGCGCTGTAAAGCAATATGTCCACTCTTTTGACTGATTACAGCAAGCAAAGATGATAAGCTTGTGTCTGTGTTCAAAGGCAAGGCAAAACAAGTATGGTGAGACTAAATTCTGAATGATAAACCATGCTGTGAAAGATGCTGGGAACATCGAAGTATGTGCAGTGTGAGTGGGTCCTAAGAGAGCAGGAGATACACCCTGTTGTAATCCACGAGATGGGTGTTCGTCCCTACATGCAAATGGCTTGGTAGCAGCGTGATAGTACGCCATATCAGTGTGCTCCAAAGTATAGCTTTGAAGCAGATAATCATATTCTAAGTGAGTTGGAAATGTGCCATGATGATTTTGAAAGACTGGCATGTGTCCAATTGCCAGGGTGGAGTTTGGAAGTGGGCAGGAGATGCAGGTGGGCACTACCCATGGAGTATACTCTAATATGTGGGGAACTGCTGGCAAGGTGGTGGCCAGAGGAGCAAAGAATGAGCTGGACCCACCAGGTACTCACTCAGGAATTATCGCCATCGGGAATTTGGTATCAGGAATTGTCACCATCTACTTTCTCTCAACTACATGGAGGGGTGAAAAGGTAGTAATGAGATGTTAATACATACAAATGGGTCTCTCACCAGTCACTCCTGAGATTCTCATCTTGCTGTTCAAAATGTACATGCAGTATTTTGACTTTTATTGCTTGACATTCCAAATCTCTCTTTTCCAATCGCACAATATTTTCCCAACTAATTCACCATAGCCCACATTGTTCAGGATTTAATGCAGAATGCATTATTGACAGAGTTAAGAATTGCAAAATGGAAAGCAATCTTTAAATTTTGCCCATATTAAATTTCCAATTTCCCTCAATGGAGGTACCAACTTTGGGCAGTTGAAGTAGTAAAAACTTTTTATGAACTTGGAAAAGACAGCTGTGGTACTGTAATAGTTTTGGAAGATATGCTCAGACAAGATAAACAAATGATTGTATATACATCATTAAAATTTGATGGCACTATTTCTGGGAATCTTTTTCTATTTCTCAATAATGATCCTTGAACTATGCTTGAGGCTTCTTCATTGCTAAGTTTTAATTCGTGTTGGGAACTGTTAGTCTATTTCATTGTTTCAGCAATTCAATTGTTTCAGCAATTCAGTCTCTCAAAACTTCTTTTCTAGTTGTTGCAAAAGGTCACTTTTAATATATTGTGTATTGTGTAAAATTCTTAAAGCTCATTAGTATCTTGATATGCAGTTGCGAAATTGCATTCTGGGAGAATTAGCTTTGTTTCCTGAGAAGTGTGTTAGTTTAGTGTCGCTGCTTGGATAAGAGATGAATATGAAATTAGCAGTGAAAATACAAAGATATATTTTATCACTAAATCTCACAATTCTGGTATGTTGATGCAGTTATTTGAGTAACATTGAGTAAAATTGAATTTTGGAGCAACGTTATGCAGTCACAAAATCTGGTGA
The DNA here is from genome assembly GCF_004010195.1 of Chiloscyllium plagiosum. Taxonomy (NCBI): domain Eukaryota; kingdom Metazoa; phylum Chordata; class Chondrichthyes; order Orectolobiformes; family Hemiscylliidae; genus Chiloscyllium; species Chiloscyllium plagiosum. The sequence continues at coordinate 41,755,909 of NC_057711.1, forward strand.
CAAAGTGCAAATAACATGCTTGCAGCAATTCCTGATAACCAAGCCTGTAGAAAGTAGCCTTTGTTCATTATTGAGAAGAGGTGTGTTGAATTTTCTGGCTTCCACCGGTATTTTAGATGAATTTTGTATAGCCACAAGAGTCAATTATAAGATTTGATTGCATTTATTGACTTGCGTGTTTTTGAATCTGTGCATACCAATTTACTGGGATAGATTGATTAGGGTTATTCACCAATGAGGCCACTGTATACAGAGCAACTGTGTACAAAACCCTCAGCTCTCAAAATTCAAATCTGTGAGCACCAAATATAATCACAAGTGGAATGTAATTGTCTGTTGTGTGCAAGATTGTCAGAACCCACAGACTGACCCTTGACCCAGAGAATGACGTTAAAGAGGAAATAATTTGACCACTTTGTATCAGTAACTAATTAATTGTCGTGTTGGCCCAGATCTTTCCATCCCTGGATAGTCAAAGACTGGACACATTTCCATTTGGGACTATACCTTGACAGCACTTGATGTCATATTCTTTAAAGATATCCTGTTGTTCAGTTTTAGTATTGCCTGCCAACCTTTGGTTTCACTTAATGTGAGGCAGATACATCCGTAATTCATTTTTGCCAGTTAATTGTTTTTGCACTGGATTGTTCTTCGCCATTTTCTATAGTCAGTCTAAACCTTCTGATAAAATGGTGTCTGTTTCCTAAATGTTCCTTGAGTTATATTTGATCCACTTCGGTCACCTCATTTCTAGTCCAATCAGAAAGAAGACATACTCATAGAAGATTCTCCTGAATGTCCTATGGGAACTTCAGTCCCTCTTTGTGCTTTCTGCTACTTCTAGGGGGGAGACGATGGCCTTGTGATATTATTGCTGGACTGTTAATCCAGAGATCCAGATAACATTCTGGGGACCCGGATTTGATTCCCACCATGGTAGATGGTGGAATTTGAATTCAGTAACTATCTGGAATTAAGGATCTATGATGACTATAGGTCCATTATCAATCGTCAGAAAAAAAACTATCTAGTTTACTAATTTCCTTTAAGGAAGGAAATCTGTCATTTCTTACCTGGTCTGGCCTACATGTGACTCCTGACCTACTGCAATGTGGTTGACTCTTAATTGCCCTCTGGCAAATTAGGCTTAGGCAATAAATGTTGTCAGCCAACGACACCTCATCCCGTGAATGAATAAAGAATACTTTTGTCCCAGTCTACAGTCAAATAATTACAGTCACACATTATAACTATTGGATAATTCTTGCATATCTGTAATTTTCTTGCATATTTGTTTCTCTACATCCTTCCCATGTATTGGTGGCTTGAAGCAATGTTTTTTTTTGTTCCTAAGCTGTGGCCAAATAACATGCACCCCCTCCCCGATATTCTTTACAATACTTAACAATCTTCTTTATTAATCAAAACTGCCACCTTGTTTTTTTTCTTAGTTTTCCTGGAAAAGCACAGCAGTTCAGACAGCATCCGAGGAGCAGGAAAATAGACGTTTCGGGCAAAAGCCCTTCATTAGGAATAGAGGCAGAGTGCCTGCAGAGTGGAGAGATAAATGAGAGGGGGGTGGAGGTGGGGAGAAAGTAGCATAGAGTACAGTAGGTGAGTGGGGGTGTTGTTCCAAGGCAGAAGATGAGGCATTCTTCCTCCAGGCGTTGAGTGGTGAGGGAACATGTCCTCGGTTGAATGGGAGGGGGAGTTGAAATGTTGGGCCACAGGGCAGTGGGGTTGATTGGTGCGGGTGTCCCAGAGATGTTCCCTAAAGCGCTCTGCTAGGAGGCGTCCAGTCTCCCCAATGTAGAGGAGACCGCATCGGGAGCAGCGGATACAATAAATAATTTTGTTTTCCAGCATCTGCAGTCATTGTTTTTACCTTCTTATTTTTCCTGAATACCTTGTATCTGAGAATGTAGGTTAATTTCCTATTAACCTTCTTAATTCTGACTCTGTGACTACATCCATCATGGGTTGATATTAATGTGGAACCCAAACACCATTGTTCCCATTAAGGTATCTGCATCCTTGAGCATGGCAGCAGGAAAATGACAGACCCTGCAGGTATCATATTTGTGGCTATAGGTCAGTTCTCTAACTATAGAATTCCATGTCACTATATTTTTCAATCTTCTTTATGCCCCTCTGTGATGTTGTGGAATTGGCTCTAGCTACAGTCCCCAGAGAGACTGTCATCCTTGTCAGTATTCAGACTGCTGACTTGCTATGAAGTTAAAAATCACACAGTCCAACAGGCTTATTTGGAAGTATAAGCTTTTGGAACACTACTCCTTCGTGACATGGATGTGACATGGTGCGAAACTGTGTATTGCAAAGACAAATTTGCTTTTCTGCCAGACTGAGATAATATGAGAATCATGTATGACAGATGAGTACTTTATTTGTCGTGAAAAGTTTATTTCGTAGGACGAAGATAAATGAACAATTTATTGTTTAAAATTACTTTGGTCGCAGTGCAATGCATTTAAATTGGACAATTCCTTCATTCCTGATTCATTTTGACTTCACATACCTGTTGACACTAATTACCAATCAGTCAATACAAAGCAGTTTCTTCTGTATCACATCTTACAGTGGATCTTTATTCAAAAGCCACTGACATAGTTGTTCTTCATCTTCAGGGATTGTCCTCATTTAGGAAAGACATGTGAATCTTTTCCCATCATTATAAATGCAATTGCCATCTCTATTTGATTGATTGAAGCTAGAAGATAATCAACAATTTGGTCCCTGAGGCATATGAGGTCAATTATATATTAGCAGCTCACCATCAAGAGTTGAAGATCTAAGTCAAGACTGCAGGAGGTCGCAATCTCGTCACATCCCACACTTAAAATCATTAACTTTATTGAGGTTGTCAAACAGCTGAGATCTTAGCAATTTATATTGAGCACTTTGTTCTCAGAGTGATAATCTTTAATCCTTTTCCTCAAAATGCTTTACTCGAGTCAATTTGAGGAATGATTGCTGACAGAATTGTCTCTCAATGAATGAATATTCTTCTACTTTCAAAATTTATTATTTTAATCGGATACAAACTGTAGTCAATACTTAAAGCGCTATCCCAATTTTTGGATTGTTCTTAGCATTATATCTAAAACACCACTGTCTTCACATTCTTGATAAACTTATTTATTATATTCCCTAACTCCTAAAATCTCGTCTGTACTGCATACAACAAAATTGGCACTGCTGCCTTCATCATAAGTGAGTGTGAAGCAACCCGAGATAGAAACAATTCAAATACAGATGGACTCTGAATAATAGATGTAAGAAGAAGTTTCATTGTGGTTATTTATGATACACAACAAGCCAAAGAAAATATGATATTTGTGGATTACTTATCATGTGTAACAGTAAATAGTTGACATTGAGATTTATTTTCAGGATCTGATATTTTTAGATTAGATTAGATTCCCTACAGTGTGGAAACAGGCCCTTCGGCCCAACAAGTCCACACCGACCCTCCGAAGAGCAACCTACCCAGACCCATTCCCCTATATTCACCTCTGTACCTAACACTACGGGCAATTTAGCATGGCCAATTCACCTAACCTGTACATCTTTGTGTCTGTGGGAGGAAACCAGATTGCTGCCATTTAAATGAAGTATTAAATATAAAAATATATTGTTTATACCATATATTTCTTAGGATCACTTGTGTCCATTATTTATCTGGAAATGTTTCAAGTCACAATATGACAACATTCAGAGAGATACTTAAAAAAAATCAGGAAGGAAACAACAATTCCAAGATTCAGTTCAATTTTAATTTTTCAAGTCTTTTTTTCATACATTACACTACAAAAAAATCAACACTTCATTTAAAGAGGTAAAACAAATTACTGTGCATGCTGGAAATCTGAAAGAAGCACAGAAAATACTGGAGAAACTCAGCAGGTCTGACTGCATCTGTGGTGAGTGAAGCAGAATTAATGACCGATCTGAAGAATCGCACTGGACTATCAGTATTAATTGGTTCTCTCTCCACCAATGCTGCCAGACCTGCTGAGTTATTTTCGGTATCTTCTGTGTTTGTTCCTCATTTGAAGAGGGTATGAAAAGCATCCAGTATGTAAAGAATTACTTGCTATCATGATTTTAAGGTGAAGTACAATTACCAGTATTAGATATAGGTGATATTCTTGGAATTGAGTTTAGAATTGTAGAACCAAAGTACAATCAGCAGCTAGTCAGCACGACAAGTTCCCTCTGAGTCACAACTGTTCTGAGGTGGAAATATTAGTGTTCCATTAGTGTTGCTGTGTAAAAATGCTGGAGTTTCCTTCATAATGGCATTCTGAGTCTACTACAACAAATAGACTGCAGCATTTCATGAAGGCAGCTACTTCACCTTCTCAAGGGCGACTAGGAACAGGCAATAAATGCAGACCCAGCAAGCGACGCCAACATCTTATGAATGAATGTTTAGAAAAGATCATTAACCATTTAAACTTTTAGATAGCAATTTAGAACTGACCAGAATTTGAATGAATTGTAAATCATACCTCATTCCTGGCTATGTTCTGTTTTTATATTAATACTTAGATCAGTTGGTGGTGTTGGTTGTAATTTTTTCTAGAAGTTCCAGCACTCTTCAAAGTGTCATCCCATTTTGTCATAAAATGTATTGTTTTTAGCTGCTAAAATCAGTTTCGTGCATCATAATGTTCCACATAATTTTGTTTTTGCTTTAGAACCTAAAACAAGATAACAATGGAAAGGCATGTTTGCAGAATCTGGCCACTCTCCTCACCAGACACTGTACACTATATGCAGATAAGTTGGGAAAAGGAACGAGACCTGGGAAGTGGTTTTGTAGTGACTCTCTGCAATGGAGAACAAGCTTGGAGTGGAAGAGGTATTTATGCATTGTAATTTTTTGTTTGTTTCTTTATAAGAATCTGATTTATACATTCCTGCTGAGGTTTGCTGCTTGATGCTCGTGTCTGTAAAGCTGATGTGTAATCTCTTGTATGACCATCTATTTATAGAGGAACATGAATATGCAAGCTTATGTTTCTGCACTTAGCATGTAAAAGACGTGCATTTTGTGAACGCAGTTTGACGAAACACTCTCATGGATAGTGTGACTAGATTTTCAAAAGTCAAAACCAGAGCACATTGAAAGCCATTGGAAAGGTGGGGCTCTTGGATAATAGATAGGGTGGGTGACCACTGGCAGGACTCTGGAGAAGTGGCATTTGAAAGTGGAAGGTCATGTGATAACATCAGCCAGAATAGGTCCAAACTGAGTTGGCAATCTGTTCCATAGATTGCTTAAAAGGCCTTATCAGCAATTAGCCATCAGCACTAAAAACATAATGGCAACTTCCTCAACACATTGAGGAGTGGTAGAGAGGGATACCAGCACACTTTACTCAATAGAATGTTGTGTGATGAGTGATTACAAGAAGAAAGACAAAATTTAACATAGATTTTCTCCAGAGGTTTAGATTTTATTTGACAAAATGGAAAAAGGTGAAACAAGGACACTGAAGCCATTTTTAAAGAAATTGTCAGGACACTGGTATATTGAATGAAAAACCAGGGCGTCTGGTCTCTGTACTCGTGGATCTTTTACACATGGAAATGCAGACTGTAGCAATGTTGACTTTGCTTCTGAAATTAAAATCATGTTTTGAGATAATGCAGAGTACCTGAATAATGATTTTAACTTTCTCGAGGTTATTTAATTTTGATAATAAAAGAATTCAAAATTTAATCATTATTATTTTATTTGTGATATGGTCACGTGTTTAGTGAACAAATGCTATTTGCATGTTAAATTCAACGTTTAAATGATATTTGACTGAATGCAATGGAGAAGTGGACTTGATAGACACAAGCTAGGGCTTTCAGCTCCTACTTGATGTGTAGGTAGATTTTGTTTGATAATGTGAAGACAATAAAGACAATGTGTGGTGAATAAAAATAATCCTCTAGTTCTGATAATGGGGTGCCATTTCCTCTTTGTTTTCTACCCAACTGATGTGTAACACTTTGGGAGTAATGATAAATTTATCTTGTGGTAGAATAGATGTAAAATGGAGGTCTAGAATAACTAAGCAAAACCCAAGTTTCTTTTGGCATTGATACAGAAGTCAACCCTGTAACAGCTTTCAAGTTGTTGCAAAGTCAAAGAAGCTTATTTTAAAGGTAAATTGTGTTCCATATTCAATTCTGTGTCATTCTCCAGTGAATATTATGTATTTGATCAAAGTTAGTCCACTTAAGCTAAAAATAACAGATTTTATTTTGTGATAATATATAAAAAGAAACTGACTCTGTTTTATGATATTTATGTAAGCAACAAATAGCTCACTTTAATTTAGTGTCAGAAGCTGATGCATTTTAAAACTTTATAAATGAGGATGTCACATTTTGCTGAGGAAAGTTTATGCAAAGGCTGAAATTCATTGGAACTCATGAGAAACCTATCTTTCTGATTGAAATTGAGAGAGAAATACCAGGGTGCTAAGGATACTGGGAGAGACATTATAATGAGAATAGAGAAAAGTTAAGTTAATCGACAAAGTCGGAGTAAGAGAGAAATTAATGAAGTCTGACTTATAGTTAAACTGCAAGTATATAGAGTCAGAAGCCATAGAGATCTACAGCACAGAAATTCATGCCTACCAGATATCCCAACCCAATCTAGTCCCATCTGCCAGCACCCGGCCCATATCCCTCCAAACCCAAACCCTTCCTATTCATATACCCATCCAGATGCCTTTTAAATGTTGCAATTGTACTTGCCTCCATCACTTCCTCTGGCATCCCATTCCATGCACGCACCACCCTCTGCGTGAAAAAGTTGCTGTTTCGGCCTCTTTTATATCTTTCCCCCCTCACCATAAACCTATGCCCTCTAGTTCTGGACTTCCCCCACCCCAGGGAAGAGACTTTGTCTATTTATCCTATCCATGCCCCTCATGATTTTGTAAACCTCTATAAGGTCACCCCTCAACGACAGACGCTCCAAGGAAAACAGTCTCAGCCTATTGAACCTCTCCCTATAGCTCAAATCCTCCAACCCTGGCAACATCTTTTCTGAATCCTTTCAAGTTTCACAACATCCTTCCAGTAGGAAGGAGACCAGACTTGCACACAATATTCCAAAAGTTGCCTAACCAATGTCCTGTACAGCGGGAACGTGACCTCCCAATTCCTGCACTCAAGACTTTGACCAATAAAGGAAAACGTACCAAATGCCTTCTTCACTATTCTATCTACCTGCGATCCTACTTTCAAGGAGCTATGAGCCTGCACTCCAAGGTCTCTTTGTTCAGCAACACTCCCTAGGACCTTACCATTAAGTGTATACGTCCCGTTAAGATTTGCTTTCCCAAAAAGCACCACCTCGCATTTATCTAAATTAAGCTCCATCTGCTACTCCACAGCCCATTAGCCCATCTGATCAAGATCCTGTTGTAATTTGAGGTAGCCTTCTTCGCTGCCCGCTACACCTCCAATTTTGGTGTCATCTGCAAGCTTACTAACTGTACCTCTTTTATGCTCACATTGAAAATCATCTATATAATTTGCATGGAGTGCAATTAATAAGATTTCCGCGTTCCAGTTGCAGATTGTATAGTATGTTTATGATATTGTTACTCAAGCAAGAATAGACCTGCTATTAAATAATCCAGGATACTAGCTGTTCAGAAACAATAGGACAGAAAAAGGAGAGTTGGCAGCATTGGTTAAGGATTGCATTGCAGTGCTGGAGAAAGTGAAGATACAAGGAAAGAATAAAATTGGTGGACCCAAACAAAGAAAGAGATCTGTGTAGTCGACAGACTACATTACTGAGAAGGATGTAGATACTAGTGATCTCAAGTATTTATAATGGGGGATTTGAATTTCCCATATTTGGACAGGAATAATGTTACTGTAAAAGGCAGAGAGGGGCAAGTGTTCCAAGATGTTAATGACCCAGATGCTTTGTGCTGGGGGACAATTTCGAAGTTTTATGATGATACAAAACTTGGAAACATCGCAAATTGTGAGATGGCAGGGAAGAACCCCAAAAGAATGTACAGTTGGTTCTGCTGTAATGTGCATTTCTTCAACGTGAATTGGCTATAATGCCATTGAAGAATTTAGACCATCATTTGTAGAACACGACCTTTCTTTACCTACACTGTCTATAATATGATTCCAATCCCTTCGGTTGCTATTACGTGATTTTCTTATAACACGGGATTGCACAGGAACAGAACTATCGCATTAAAGCAGAACAGACTGTAGATATATTTGTGGAGTGGGTGGCAAGGAAGCTGGTAAAGTTTAATGCGCAGAAGTGTGAAGCGATTCGTTTTGTTGGGAAACATGGAGACACGTTTAAAAAACAAAGCAGGTATAGGCACTGAGGGATCGCTGTGACTATGTATTCAAGTCTTTCAAGGTGGCAGGACAAAGGAGAGCACAGTCAGTGAAGCATTGAGTACTTTGGACTTTATTAATAGAGGCCTAGAGCACAAGATCAAGGAAGTGATGCAAAGCTTGTAGAAATCACTTGTTAGACCCCAGCTGGAGTACTGTGTGCATTTCTGTGTGCCATACTATAAGAAGGATGGGAATATGTTGGAGTGTGTGCAGAAGAAGTTCACAAGAATGGTGGCAGGAATGAGAAACTTACATTGTGAAAATATGCTGGAGAAATTTGTTCTGTTTTCATTGAGCAGAGAATACGCAATGAAGCTTTGATAGAACTTGTAAAAATTACAATAGAACTGGATGGAGTAGATAGGGAGAAATTCTTTCTAAATGGAGGATGGAGAAGGAGAAGTCCCAAGTTTAAAATAATCTGCAAAAGAAGCAAATGTAATGTATGAAAAAGCTTTTTCACACAGTGAGTGATTTGAATCTGAAATGTACTGACTGTAAATGTGGCTGAGGAAAGTCAATCAAGGTATTCAACAGGGCATTAACTGATTATTTGAATAGAAACTAGGGATGTACAGGGGTCTGGGGAAAGGCACGAGATTGGCATCAAGCTATAATGCTCATTTGGAGATCTGGTTGCAATGGAAACCTCGTGCATTGTACCAAATCTGTGGTTTATTCCATCTATGTTGAATGTGGAGCTTCTTCCAAAATAGGTACTGGCAGAGATGGCAATTTAATTTGTAACATTAAAAAAAATGCAGAGCACCAGTCTAACTCATCAGGAATGAGCTCTTTCCATTTAGAATCCTTTTCTCAGCATAAGCTAAAGAATGAAATTGCAATTTTTCCCAAGCTATAACTGAATGTTGTTGGTTGACTTACATTGGCTTCTAAGCCTACCAAGGTGTTGACTTTAAAATTCCAATGCTTGTTTCCAAATTCCTTGTGGTCTCACCACTCCCTACTTCTGTACTTCTTCCAGCCATTCAAAACTTTTGCATTCCTTCTAGTCCCTAGATTTGATTCTAGTCCTTTGATTGGGAAGGTGGTAAATATAAATCCTTCATTCAGAAAGAGAAGGGGAGTGGAAGCAGGACTCTATAGGCCAATTAGCTTAATGTCTGTCATTGGGAAAAAATTAGTAGCCATTATTAAAGACTTTATAACAAGGCACTTTGAAAAATTCAACTCTGAAAAGTGGAAAACCCAAATGTTAAAGATGTAGTATGCCTGGGCAGTCTATTCTGGTTCAAGTTAAACAATTGATAGACTTTTTTGGAGAAAAGGAAAACTAAAGTACTGTTTGCATTTTTAACAGAATAATGTTCGCAAGCCTAATTTCACTTATCATTGACTCTGTTCAGATCCATTTCACAAGTGCTGTGCCCAACATTTTTTCTTTCATGGGATATGGGCATCATTGACACTACCAGCATTTGTTGTCCTTTTTTAATTGCCCTTGAATTAACTGGCTTGCTAGTCCATTTCAGGAACCAGTTGAGAGTCAACTATATTGCTGTGGGCCTGAATTCACATGTAGACCAGACTAGGTAAGAATGGCAGACTTCCTTCATAGAGTCATAGAGTTTAACAGCCCAGAAAGAGATCCTTCAGCCCATTTTATCAGCCATCTGGCATTATCTACTTTAGTCATTTTTTCAACCATCTAGCCTGTCACCTTGAATTCTGTGGAGCTTTAATGATCATCTAATTATTTCTTAGATGTTTTGATGGTTCCACATCTGTTATCCTTTCAGTCACTAGGTTCCAGAAACTCAATATTGGGGGAAAATCCATGATATCAACAGTGTCAGATCCCATATGTTAATTAGCGCACTCAATTCCTCTGCTTCCTTGCATTAAAATAAATTCCATCTTACCTTGCCAAACTCACTTTTGTTTTAACATGACTACATGTACTCTGCCTATCAGACTGACTTGGCTTTCCTTCTACATTTGTCCATGCATCAGCCATTGTTGGACCTCCATTCTGTATCCCATTTTATGTCAAATTAGTTTAAACCATTAAAAAACCAGACCAGCACACCAGCTGAACTTCATCTGGGCCGAGCAGCCTAGGCTTTTATTGGGAAATTGTTCTTCTGTCAAGTTATAGTTCCAACAGGTTTATTTGGAAGCACTAGCTTTCAGAGCAGAAAAATCTTATTCTTATTTATGTCCTGAGTCCCACCAGGTCCTCTCTCCCAACCTACTTGTCAGTGATGCTAGTTTGCTGCACACTTCCCACAGTCTGCTTGATTTAGAGATGCTGGTGTTGGACTGGGGTATACAAAGTTAAAAACATCAGGTTATAGTTCAACACATTTATTTGGAAGTGCCAGCTTTTGGAGTGGAAAAATCAACCACCTGATGAAGGAGCAGCACTCTGAAAGCTCGTGCTTCCAAGTAAACCTGTTGGACTATAACCTGGTGTTGTATGATTTTTAACAGAGTCTGCTTCACAGTGATGCTGGATGTTGCATAGTCTTCCTTCCGAAAGGAAGCCAATAAACCTACTGGGGTTTTATTACAATTGATAATAGTTTTGTGGTTATCGTTACTGGGAGTAGCTTTATGTTAGATTTAATTATAATCAGTCTGTTTATTTCGTGATTAATTAAATTAAACTTGAAATTGCTTACACATGCAATTGTCAATTCTATTTCCAGTGTCAGAAAATCAAGTAACAATGGAAGCAAAAGAGGCTGAAATGGACAGAGAAAAATATGTTGATGAACTTCGACAAGCACTGACAATGGGGGAAGAAAGAATGAAAAAATATAGTTTTGACTTTTTTAAGGACAAGGACAAGGAAGTTTTTCATTTTTTATATGAAAAGCTTTTACAAGACATTTCAGTAAGTACAGTTCTATTTTTTAATTTAAGAACAATAGTTTTATTTATGTAAAAAGATAGGAAGGTTAAAGTAACTTTGTTAGTTTGGTTTCAAAGAAACTTACCTTGGTTAGCTCATTTGGCTGGATGGCTGGCTTGCAATGCACCAGCTGAAGTTACCATGGCGGACTCTCCTCAACCTCTCCCCTCACTTGAGGCATCATAACCCTCTACTTAAACCATCACCAGTCATCCTTCTCTAATGAGTGAGCACCCTATGGTCTGGTAAGACAATGAAGAATTTTACCTTTAGCCAGAGTGTTAGGGGATGATATTTATGAATCTGCTCTTCAATCTTGGGGAAAATTGTTTCCATAAAATATTTCTCCGCATCTCCAGATTTATACAGATGAACACAAATGAGTTGGAATGGAACGTGTTTGCTTCTGATATGAACATGTAGACATTTTAAATTCTGTGTTCAAGAATTGAATTTCCTCCATAGTGTATTTAAGATTATTGGGAATGTTACATATTTTTCAGAACGTGTTAGAAATGCAATATCATTTCTTAAACAATTATGTGTTGCTATCCTATTAACTTTATGTATTCATATCTAGCCTGATTTTTAAAAATGGATATATAATTGCAGCTCTCTCCATTCTACTGTTTTAGCCTTCTCACACATGCTTTCCATTTCATGCTATATTTGTTTATTTTCTCCTGTTTTACGTTTGTCTTGGAATAACCTGATATCAAATAGTGACGACAAACATGTGTGACAACTTGTACTGTATTTTGGTAAAATTATTAATTTACTTATTTTTTGATATTTTCCCATGCTGATATTCTAAAGAAAGCGCAATGTAATTTCCAACATTTCAGGCTTCATGTTTAACATGGCACATATTATGATCCTGTATTTGTGTAAGCATATAATAATTAAACAAAATGTATTTGAGAGTTCTTTTCACCAGGATTCTTTTCACAATAGATATCTCTAAATATATTCTGTAAATGCTTATTAGTACTTAAGATCATTACAGATAATTTAAGACTTCAGTAAATGTTGCCAGCTGAATTCTCCTTATCAGTCCCATTTGCTTAGATTCCAGACTGATCTGTTATGAAAAATACATGTTTGTATGAAGCAGAGACTATCATTCCATGATACCTGCATATCGTTGTTCTTATCAAACTTTGGGATCTGCCTATGGAACTGGCTTCCATTTATCAAGTTTGAGCTTTTTTTAGCACTCAATTCCTGAGATTAAGAACTGAAATTAGTGGGTTTTTTTTTGCTAGAATTATAGAATCCCTACAGAGCAGATAGAAGCCATTTGGCCCATCCGGAGAACTCAGTTCTCAGAAAGCAAAGTTCTAGATAGAAGCCATTTGGCCCATCCGGAGAACTCAGTTCTCAGAAAGCAAAGTTCTGAGGAATGGCCACTGGACCTGAAACATTAATGCTTATTTCTCTCCACAGATCCTGCCAGACCTGCTGAGTTTATCCAGCAATTTCTCTTTTTGTTACTGATTTCCAGTATCTACAGTTCTTTCGATTTTTATTTAGGACCTCATTAACATCCATTTCCAATATTTGCGAGGTGGTTGCAGCAAACAGTTGTAGACAGTAAAATATTTTTTGTTTGTGGTGTAGAAATCTGATTTGTGTTGTCAGGGTGAACTTCAGCCTCTATTGGTTTTGTTTATGTTCTTGTTTTTCTTCTGGTTAATAAAACTCATGTTTTGATTTGTTCGATTGCTTACTGGTCTATGATGTGCCTCCTCGATAATGCCAAGCTGTGGGGACAAGTGTGATTGGGGACTGGGTTACACTGACTTTGAGGATTTAGTTACAAACAGGTAAAGCACACTGTATAGTAGTTAAATTGCAACTAGAGTGAGGAATTCATTTGTGTGAGTCAGCCTGCCAACTTGTGTGCAGTGTGGTTTTGTGGCTGCTATACCATGATGTTGTCAATGACTGACAATGCTGGATTTGCCAATTCTTCTGCAGATGCACAATTGCCTTTGAAAGATGGCACGGGTGCAAGGCACACTTGTCATTCAGTGAATGCCTGTCGAGTGGTGAGTTGCTCTGGCAATGATGTGTGGTAGGATAAGGCCAGAACCAAACGTGGAAGATCCCATGGGGATGAAATAGGTAATTAATAAATTGAGTTTAGTAAGGTACTGTGAGGGAATTCTCTAGACCTTGCAAAAAACCCTCCAAAAGACTTGACTTCTGGTTCAACATTCCAGATTTCAGACCAGAATCCTGATGAAAGATCACTGACCTAAAATGATAACTCTCTTTTTCTCTCCATGGATGCTGTTTGACCTTATTTTTGTGAGAATTTTAGTTAGAATATAATCAGACTAAATATAACAATTCCAGTCCTGCCTGAGTAGTGGCAAATCATTAATAAAACAATATTTCAGACGAATGGAGGCAATGTTGACCTTAATTGGGACTTAATTTGTTTCAAACCAACTATGACTATTCTGCGGAGATATTCCAAAGGAAAGCTACACTTATTTTGAAACATTAACTCTGTTTGCCTCTGGAAACAGCATTTTCTGATTTTCAGCAGCTGTAGCAATCTCCAGCATTTTCTGATTTTATTCCAGATTTTCAGCAGCTGTAGCATTTTGCTTTTATTTGAGGGTTGTCTGTAAAGTGGTTGATCACTTGTGTAGAGGGTAAATATATAGTTTGTCAGGAACCCTGAAAGTAAAGCTGTATTGTGTGTGGAAGAAGAGAACCTAGAAGTTTATGCTGTTTTATATCTTTGGTTATTAAACGTGCTATGAGTAAAACTGCTTACAAAACTGCTGTTGCCACTTACTATGATGAATCTCTCTGTTGTATATTCAGAAGCATTGTGTAAAGATAGGTTTATCTGCAGTTTAACAAATGGCTGCATCATGAAGCATAAACATATAATTAAGATGAATGCAAAATAGGTTTTTGGGAATTGCAAGCATGAGGGGAAGTGAAAAGTCAATCCTGAAAGTAACAGTAGTCTTAATGCAGTTGGTGCACAGTATGTATCACTACCAGCTGCTGTACAATCTTGGGCCACCCACGTGCCTTCACTCAGTGAAGGCCACTGAAGACTGCAGACTGACCATTCAAACCACTGCCACCTAAACAAACACTACAGGTCAAGCACAGAGTCGGCCTGTGCTCTAAACAGGTCTAAAAGTTATTAATTGTGAAACACATTAATGTCATGGAATACGAGTACATTTTATTAGCTGCATAGAAAACTTTGCGGACAAGTAATGGCTTTGTGATGATAGTGCTAACAGAATATTTTTTCATAGTTATTTTGACTTAAAAGTGTTAATTTAACTTTGATTGGAAAATTTCCAATTTGGGATCTTTTGAAGCTCTGCGTTAAATTATGGCCTGCACCCTGCTAAGCAATTGGTTGATTTTCTATTTTTATATGTGAACATTTGAACGTGAACTGAATTATCACATCCTTTTTGATATTACTGTGAACTTTTCAGTAATTGGTGAATATTTTCTTACTTTTCATAATTATTCAAAATGATGCATTTCTTAAATCTGCAATCACCAAACTATAATTAGTGTGATAAATGAAATCACGACAAGTTTGAGATGTGAACTGCTATTCATTTAGGTTGATACAGTGAGTTCCTGGATTGAACCAATTCACCATGCAAACCTTTTGTTCCTTATAATCCAGAGTTTAACTTTATTTGACCTATTGTCCAGCTAAATGATTTTGTAACAAAGGTTTTGTTACAGAGATCCTTTACTTTGTACATTTCCTATTGGCATATGTATGATGAGCAGAGAGGACAGGTATTCTTACTGGACCAAGACTCATTCTTGATTAGTGGTGCTGGAAGAGCACAGCAGTTCAGGCAGCATCCGAGGATTTTACTGCCCCTCGGATGTTTCCTGAACTGCTGTGCTCTTCCAGCACCACTAATCCAGAATCTGGTTTCCAGCATCTGCAGTCATTGTTTTTACCTGGACCAAGACTCAGCCCACTTTTCATCATTTATATAAATGATTTGGATGTGAGCAGAAGAGGTATAGTTAGTAACTTTGCAGATGACACCAAAGATTAGATTAGATTACATTACATTACAGTGTGGAAACAGGCCCTTCGGCCCAACAAGCCCACACCGACCCGCCGAAGCGCAACCCACCCATACCCCTACATTTACCCCTTACCTAACACTACAGGCAATTTAACATGGCCAATTCACCTGACCTGCACATCTTTGGACTGTGGGAGGAAACCGGAGCACCGGAGGAAACCCACGCAGACACGGGGAGAACGTGCAAACTCCACACAATCAGTCGCCTGAGGCGGGAATTGAACCCGGGTCTCCGGCGCTGTGAGGCAGCAGTGCTAACCACTGTGCCACCGTGCCGCCCATTAGAGGTATACTGGACAGCGAAGAAGGTTACCTCAGTATACAACAGGATCTTGATCAGATGGGCCAATGGGCTGAGGAGTAGCAGATGGAGTTTAATTTAGGTAAACGCGAGGTGCTACATTTTGGGAAAGCAAACCTTCGCAGGACTTACACACTTAATGGTAAGGTACTAGGGAGTGTTGCTGAACAGAAAGACCTTGGAGTGTGCATTCACAGCTCCTTAAAAGTAGATAGAATAATGAAGAAGGCATTTGGTATGCTTTCCTTTATTGGTCAGAGTCTTGAGTATAGGAGTTGGGAGGTCATGTTTCGGCTGTACAGGACATTGGTTAGACCACTGTTGGAATATTGCATGCAATTCTGGTCTCCTTCCTATCGGAAAGATGTTGTGAAACTTGAAAGGGTTCAGAAAAAATGTTGCCAGTGTTGGAGGATTTGAGCTATTGGGAGAGGTTGAATAGACTGGGTTTGTTTTCCTGGAGCATTGGAGGCTGAGGGGTGACCTTATGGAGGTTTATAAAATCATGAGGGGCATGGATAGGATAAATAGACAAAGTCATTTCCCTGTGGTGGGGGAATCCAGAATTAGAGGGCATAGGTTTAAGGTGAGAGGGGAAAGTTATAAAATAGACTTAAGGGGCAACTTTTTCACACAGAGGGTGGTACGTGTATGGAATGAGCTGCCAGAGGATGTGGTGGAGGCTGGTACAATTGCAACATTTAAGAGGCATTTGGATGGGTCTATGAATAGGAAGGATTTGGAGGGATATGGGCTGGGTGCTGGCAGATGGGACTAGATTGGGTTGGGATATCTGGTCAGCGTGGATGAGTTTTCCTTGCTGTACATCTCAATGACTCTGGACTAACAAATATTGTTATTTAAGTCAATTGAAGCAATAATATTTGATTTAAGTAATATATGATGTATATTTGTATGCAGTACACAAAATAATAAAGCCATGACCCACTTTGCAAATAGATTTCAAGCAGAAATATTAACTGTAACTTCAGTCTGACTGAACAATTCTGCTTGATGAGGCCAATATTTCAAACACACAGCTCTTTGGGTGTTGGCTAACCGACTGAAATATTTACTCTGCATAAATCACAGCTTCCATAATTGTATGATTGGAAGGCCCTTGTCACTGAGTTTGCCAATAATGATGAACATAGCTATAATTATTCTCAAAGGAGTCAAACACAACTGCCACTCAAGTCCATGACTTCAAATTGAGCCTGATTTTGGGATGATGCTGTTGAGATACCACTGCAGACATTTTTAGCAATAACGGTCTGACTCCAATGTCATTTGACACCACATGCACAAAATAAATGCACATTTGCCTTAATTTTGTTAAATAGGTTCCTATTGTAGTGAAAAATTATCACAGTCACGTCAGTGGGTCAAGGAAGCAAGGATTTCATTTGAATATATACAAAGGAAAAGTTACCCAAAACAATTTCTCAATAATAGAGCTCAAATCTATAGTTCTCAACTTCATCTAAGCCCATTGAATGGTGAGTCCTATTTTTACTTGCATAAATTTTAATTTCACGTTTTAAAAACTGTTTACCTTTTCTTGTCAACTCACCACATTAGCACATTTTATAACATACCGGTAACAATTGCTCTCATCCATTTTATTGATGAATGTGTTAACAGATATTCCCTGTGCGACATCAGGATTTGCTGCTCCATTGATTGGGCTGTTGCCATTTAACGTCAGTTTCGGTGTCTGATTGCAAAGCAATTTTTCAATTAAATAAGTTCAACTACATAACTTGAACTACATAAACAACTTAAACCCATTTGTTCATGTCATATTAAACCATGCTGACCAGCAGGTATTAACTTCAATCTCTTGCATGTGCAGAGTTAGCTGTCCTCAGCTGGAAAAGTAGTTGTTTTCCACCCGAAGGTATTACACTAGTTTGTGTTTAGCACTAATATTCAAATGATCTGAAAAGTGCAGTTTATTTTAAAAGAAATGAGAAAATAAGATGGATAATACGAACTCTGAGTTAAGATGTTTTAGGGCCTGATTTTTTTTGTCCCTTAGGAGGATTAGGGACAAGCAAGCACTTAATATGGCACCACTGGCCAATTTGGTAAAAACAAGGACTGCAGATGCTGGAAACCAGAGTCTAGATTAGAGTGGTGCTGGAAAAGCACAGCAAGTCAGGCAGCGTCCGCGGAGCAGGAAAATTGATGTTTTGGGCAAAAGCTCTTCATCAGCAATTGAGGCAGGGTGTCTGCAGAGTGGAGAGATAAATGAGAGGGGGGTGGGGGTGGGAAGAAAGTAGCATAGAGTACAATAGGTGAATGGTATCTTCCTTTCCACCTATTCACTTCACCCTCCTCTCTGACCTATCACCTCCATCCCCACCCCCATTCACCTATTGTACTCTGTGCCACTTTCTCCCCACTCCCACCCCCCTCTCATTTATCTCTCCACTGGCCAATTTGCTAACTTCATGGCCTCTTAGTGGCTGGTAGCATGGTTGAGCGGTCTAAGGCGCTGAATTAAGGTTCCAATCTCTAAGGAGGTGTGGGTTCAAATCCCACCACTGCCACTTGTTTGCTATGCTGCAGCTTGTTTGGGATGTGCTGTGTTTGCAGATTTGCTTGGAAGGGCGGCATGGTAGCTCAGTGGTTAGCATTGCTGTGTCACAGCGCCAGGGACTCGGGCAACTGTCTGTGTGAAGTTTGTACATTCTCCTCGTGTCTGTGTGGGTTTCCTCTCTCAGTCCAAAGATGTACAGATCAGATGAATTGGCTGTGCTAAATTGCCCATAGTGTTAGGTGCAATAGTCAGGGGTAAATGTTGGGAAATGGGCCTGGGTGGGTTATTCTTCAGAGGGTCAGTGTGGACGTGTTGGGCCAAATGGCCTGTTTCCACACTGTATGAAATCTAATCTGTCGGAAATTTATGCTGCTCCTGGACTATTGTCCTGGAGGTGGCACATTGGGGCTGCAACTCTCCCCATTCTCTCAGTGATTATTTAATTGCATGCATTCTGGTAAAAGCCAACATTTTTGCTAAAATATAGTCAAAAGCAATTATGATGTATGAAACAAATTTGTGACAGTACAAATCTACTTAGTTTGATACCATATGTTGACTAGATAGTGAGGAATTGTTGATAGATCAATGATCACAACAGGTTAATCTTATTAGGTTTTGCAATATGCTATGCTTAAAGCTTAATTTGTACTAATTGTGATATGATTTCTCTGTTAATTGCCACCTTCCTCCTTCTGTCAATGTCATTTGTGGAAGTAAACAAGTACACAGTCGTAGGGTTTGGATGTGAGAGGGTGCTGGAACAAGGAGGGGACATTAGGTACGGGAATATTAAGTACATGTATCAGGGCTCAAACCTCACAGGAATGCAGGTCAATTTGCCCTAGAAAGTTCTCAAAATACTTGGGAAGTGTAGGGTGGAAGGAACCATCAGTTCAAGGAAAGTCACCCTTGTAGTATAGAAAGGACAGAAACTGAGAGTTGCTGCTTCTCCAATCAAGGTTCTCTCTTGCCTTGCTGGTGAGTTTGCTGTTGATAGGCTAATTGTAAGCCTATCAGCAGCAAATGCAGAGGAAACCCATGCTGTGTTTGGAGGTTCAGCAGGCAGCTGGAAGTAACACTGGTGAACAAATTCCAAGGGGATTCTATTGGTGAGGATGATGACTTTTGTTGTCACCAGGTCCAGCCATGGTTTTCCTCTTTGGTCAGGGCTGTAACTTTCACTGGGGAAAATCTAAGAGCAATGTGTGTTAGCGAGCAGCTTGCATTTGGGAGCAGCAGCAGTTGCTTTTGGAGAAAAATGTGACATTTGCTGCAGGTTTCCTGGGAGGCAGAGCATAAGGCTGCATATTGATGGCAGGCAAGAAATCGTGGAGTAGTAGTGGGAAATGTGAATGCACAAGCATTGTAGGATCTGCATGTTTTAGAAATAAAGCAATATTAAAGTCAGGGATGATTAAAAGACCAACTGGGGATACTGATTTGGTAAATTTTGCTGAGATCTTAAGGAGAATGAAGCTTTGTCTTCAGGAGTTAATGCTCTCCCTTTTGATGCTTTCTCACTTTTGAGCATTATCTCATTTTGAACTGAAATTCATGACTGTTCATAGAAGCCGCTGCCAAAAGGCTTTGTTGACAAGCAGGAGGTTGGAAGAAAACAGCAGGCCAAACAGCATCTGGAGGTGGAGAAGTCAACGTTTCAACTGTAACCCTTTTTCCTGAAGAAGGTTTGCACCTGAAATGTTGACTTCTTCACCTCCTAATGCTGCCTGGCTTGATGTGTTGCTTCCAGCCTTCTACTTGTCTACCTTGGATTTCAGTATGGGCGGGCTTTTTTTTGTCTACGTCAAAAGGTTTGGTAGCAGGGTTCCAAATTGTGTCTGTAAAACATTTATATGTTCTTTGAAGCACAAACAGAACTTTAGTGTTGCCAGCCGTTTCAGCTGTGAGCATCAAGATTTTCTGTCATTAGAGACAGTGTAGAGATGCAAGACATGAATGAACCTGGCAGTTGGTGTTCTGAATTGAGAGAAATTTACAGAGCTGATGTTTTCCATGGACAGAGATATACAGAAGACGGACAAGATTTTTAAAGTGTCAGCAGCAATAGAAAAATGTGCATGTTATTTAACTTGGAATTAAGCATAAAACTAGTAAATAGAGTATAAAATTAGTGAGCTTTAACCGATCCTTGGAAATCGAAGAAAATTTATCTCCTTGCAGAGTCTTAGACGTGTGAATTATAGACTCTAGTGAAATGGTTAATGTTTCATTGTTTAACATTTTAAAAAATGGTTTGATAGCTATGTGGTTAAAGGGAGCATTGAGAGTTAGAAAGTTAAGTACAGATGGAGATGATTAATTGCCACGTGGAAGAAGATATCTGATGAACACCAGCAAAAAGCCACTGTCCTAAGATATAAGATTCAGGTTTTTGTAGACTTATACTTGAGAGGTACAATGTCTTCTGTAGGGGTTATATGGATTGGCTTGAGTCTGTCTTGGAACAAATGGTATGTAGTCTGATAACAATACTTGTTGCAAACAATGTAAAGTAAAAGTGGATTCTGATAGTTATAGGGAAATAAATAGCTGTGACATTTAAAGCTATCCTTATGATATGTAGATTGCCAACTTGTTTTGAATATTTTTCACAGGATGTTAGTGGCTAAGGGTTGAAATCGGTCTGAACCTGGGGATCTTCCTGACTTATGTAATCTGGTTATTTACGAGGCAGCGCAATTTTTAACTGAGTCTTTAGTGGTGTCTTAGTCTGAAATTTGCTTGCTTGGAAATTCTTTTTGATGATACTATAGCTGGGCGAAGCATGATATGTAGAGTCCCCTCCTTAGCATGGCCCTCTTTCATTTTATATTCTATAATTCATTTTCTCTCCATTCTCTTGGTTTCCCTGTACCACATCAAGATTCACTTGCCTATTTATTTCATGCTTCTGTTTTCCTGCTGTGCCTGTACACCTATCAGTGTTTTGTGATTTCTTCTGACCATGATTCAGGACGTTGCTGCCTAATTCTCCCTGAGGTAATGTGGATATTTGTCTTACTTGCACAGCTGGCGTATAATTGTTTTGACCAAAGGTCCTGAGAGACAATGTCTTGTATTTTGGCTTCCCAATGTAACTCCCTGAATTCCCATAGAAATTAATGAGACATGAGGTGGTCTGCAAAATAAATTACTCATTGAGCTGGTATTTCAAATTGAATGAGGTAAGTCCTTTCAGTTCCCTCTCCTGTTAGTTTGACAGAGAAACACAGTCTTGGCTCAAATGATATCCTGGTTTAAATATGAGTAAAATTGTATTAACTTAAATCCTAGCTGCATCTAATTGTTTTAGCACATTAAGTTCTAAAGTAGCTATGATCTATTGTGAATTTAAAATTTGTTAATTAAAATGCATTAAGCAGACACATTTTTCTTCAATACTCTGGTTTATTGGAGATGGGATAAGTATGAGATGAAATGCAAAATATGTGCACCTGTTGCTAAGTATTAGTTTTCTTCTGTGGCTGAATCTATTTGTAATAGGTAATAATAACCGTTGAATACTGTGTGTAAAGATCAATATAGTGTTTTGGTCAAACTGAGTGGATAATACTCTAGTTCCCATCTGAGAAACAAATTTCAGGAAAGAGGTTGGGGAAAAGTAGCAGGGAGTTTGCAACATGGGGCAGATGATGGAGGATTCATAGGTAGCTTTGAACATAAAACGTTTAACCTTTGACTTCTTTGCCAATCAAAAAACTATTTAACTCAACCTTAAAACCACTCAAAAAACTTTTCTCCACTGCTCGGTGGGGAGAATTCTACAGACAAATGACCCTTGGCGATGAGTTTTTTTTTCTCAATCTTATTTGGGAAATCACATTTTTAAAACTGTTTTTTGTTTCTTATCTCTCCCATAAGGGAAAACATCCTATCAGCACCCAACCTATCTCGTCCCTTCAGAATCTTATGTATTTAAATGAGATTGTCTCTCATTCTTTTGGATTTAGAAGGCCCAATTTGTCCAACGTTTCTTCGTGGTGTAACTCTTTTGACTCAGGAGTCAGTTAAATGAGCCTTCTAATACAATTATACCCCGATTTAAGTTCTGAGATATTCAGTAATCCAGATATGATCTCACCAATGGCTTATACAAGTGCAACCAAACTTCCCTACTTTCATATTCCTTCTCCCTTCAATAAATGTTACCATGCAGTTTGACTGTCTAATCACCTGCTGTACTGTCATACTTATCTTGTGTCAGCAACAAACTTAGCAAATATACACTCAGTACCTTCATCCAAGCAAATAGATTTTAAATAGTAAAGGCTCCTGTATTGGTCTCTGTGGTACTCCACTAGTTATGTTAATACAAAAATGACCTATTTATCCTCCACTCACTGCTTCCTATGAGCTAACTTTATAAAACTTTATTTCAGAAATCAGCTACATGTACAGGTTCCCCAGCATTTGTGTTACTTGTTACTTATTCAAAGAAGTGTTGAACTTGATTTCCTGCTCAAACATTCATGGTAACTTTGACAGCTTTCATTAAGATTTCATAAGCATCTTGCTGTAACATTAATGATAGATTCTTGCATTTCCCCTCATGATAGATGCAGGTGAACTGGCTGGTGCAGAGCAAGATAGGGAGGTGGGAACAGGAACTTTAGAAACATTGTGAACTTGACGATGGTTGTGTTAAACTTCAAAAGGACATAGTGGGCTAGACAATTGGCAGATCAAATTTAATACAGATAAACCTGAAGTGATTCATTTTGATAAGAATGGGGAGAGGCAATACAAACAAACAATTCAAATCTTAAGGGGATGCAGGAGTAAGAATATCTGGGTGTCTGGGGAGAACTCATTAAAAGGAGCAGGACAAGTTGAATGAGTGGATTATATAGCATACAGGATCCTGGACTTGAAAAATAGGGGCATGATCATAAAAACAAAAACGTCATAATAAATCTGTACAAAACACTGGTTGAGCCTCACCTGGGCCATTCTGGGCACCACATTTCAGGAAAGATGTGGAGAGAATTCATCTTTACTTGCAGTGAAAGGGAGATTTTGCACAGTTGTAGGTATAAAGCAGGGAAATGGGCCTAGATACATCAATCTTGCTGAGAGTGGCACAGGATTGAAGGATCAAATGGTCTTTTTCTGTATTGAAGTCAGACCATGGTTCAGGAGAAAGTTTGGAGAAGCATTCTTTGTCTTCACCAGATCTCAAGCTTACTCTTTATGGATAGTTTGTGGAAAAGCACCCTTTTATTTGCTGGGCTCCCTCTTCCCAATGGAGTAGGAGAGATTGCCTCTTTTTTTACCAGCATGGATTTTCACTGGAAGTGATTTTATCACTTGATTTGATTAAGAGCCTGAACCTCAGGCTATTGCTTCTCAAAAAGACTATCTGATTTCAAAGCAAGCTGTCTATATGCATTTGTGTTGAAGTGAAGAGGGGAGCTGGTGATAGCTGCAATCTGACACAGGTAAAATGCCAGACATCCCTTGGCAATAGTAAGGGGAATTGCTGGCCAGAATCTTTTATTTTACTTTTCATAAGGGAGACTCGTTGGCCAATGATTCGTATGATTAACAACAAATACTGTGCACAGTTTTGGGCCCCTTATCCAAGGAAAGATCTACTGGCATTGGAACCCATCTATAGAAGGTTCGTTAGGTTGATCCGAGTTGACTCCTATGTAACGAGTGTCTTGTGAGAAGAGGTTGAGTAGGTGGGGGCCTATACTCACTCATTGGACTTTAGAAAAATAGGAAGTGACTTTATTAACACACATACCATTATTAGGGCATTGACAGGGTTGATGCAGAGAGATTGTTTTCCACTGGAGAGAGTCTAAGACCAGAGGGCATACCTGAGTAAGGGGCCACTCAGAACAGATATGAGGAATTTCTTCTCTGGGTAGTGAATCATAGAATCCCTACAGTGTGGAAGCAGGCCATTCAGCCCATCAATTCCACACTGACCCTCCAAAGAGCACCCCACCTTGATCCATCCCCCTACTCTGTCGCTGTAACTTTGCATTTTTCTTGGCTAACTGACCTATCCTGCACATCCTTGGACACTATGGGCAATTTAACATAGACAATCTATCTAACCTGCACATCTTTGGACTGTGAGAAAACCCACGCTGACATGAAGAGAATGTGCAAACTTTATACAGTCACTGGCCTGAGTGTGGAATCAAATCCGGGTCTCTGGTACTGTGAGGCAACAGTGCTGACCACCGAACCACCATGCCACCAAGCAAATGACTAAGGCTCCTTTAGGCAGCACCTTCCAAACTATCAAACACTATTATCTAGAACCACAAGGGCAGCAAATACATGGGAATAACTCCATGTGCACATTCCCCTGAAAGCCACTCACCACCCTGATTTGGAAATATACGGTCATTCCTTCAATGTCACTGAGTCAAAATCCTGGAACTTTGTCTGTAAGAGCTTCAAGGGAGTACTGAGGGCAACTAGGGATGTGCAATAGATGCTGTCCCAGTCAGCAAATCCTACATTCTCTGAATAAGTTATAAAAGCTGAATACTTTTGACTTTTTGGAAGGTATCAAGCTCATCATGGAAGTAGGTGCTTCAAGACTGGATGAAATAGGAAGCAATAAAATAAGTGTAGAAGGAGCAGGTTAAAAGAATGGGCCTCTCGAGCTTTGGGGTGGGAGAGAGAATTGGCTTCTCAGGTTTTGAGGAACCTGACAATCCTGACCATCTGCAAAGGAGCTGAGGTCTATCACAGTCCTTGGTATCATGGCTTGATATTCAGTAGCATGGGCAAGGTCCGTGGCAGATAATAGAGAGAACCAAAGTTCACATTTGGTCTCTAGTAGGAAAAGGTCATCATCAACAACTCTGATGACAATGTTTGGGTTGGAAGCTTAGGGGAAAATAGTTCAGAGTGAGGGAGGGCAGAGTTTGCAATCATTGATGTCATGCAATAGTTCTCAGTGAAAAGATTTGGAAAGGCATGGAGATCAGGAGGAGGAATCCAGATGAAGGAAGAGTACTAAAAATGAATACACTGACCTGGGAATGGCCTCCTTGCGAAAGAAGTAGAAGCAGTGATGTGGATGATGGAAGAAGTACGTAGTGGTTAGCTCAAAATTCATTGAAGGATATTGTAAGGAGACTTTGTTTTGTTCTGCATGTTCACTTTCTAGAAGTGGTTTAATGAAAATAAAAAACAAAACACATTTCAATATTTTGCACTCTTAATACCAAGCATAACAACCAAAATACCTTTGTAAATCACCTATGACATAGTGCATCCAAAGGTACAACATGATTGTCAAATCTGATGAAAATGATCTCTGAAGGCACAAAGGAGATATTAGGAAGGTTAACTAAAAGCCTTGTTCTAAAAAGCTGTGTTATGTGAGTTACTTGTAGGTGCGAATGGATTTCAAAATGTGGAGTCTTATAGGTGGTAGCGTGACCATCATTGGTGAGCTGAAGGAAGGAGGAAAGTGCCTGTGACCAGGCAATTAATAGGGTTTGAGCAACAAAACTTTCGGTGAACTGATGATCATGCAGTATGGAAGTTGAGGGCAAGCCTGGAAAGTTGGAATAGTTTAACAATTAAGTGATAAAGGCCAGGAAAGAGGACTTCCAGTGGGTAACGGGTTTGGTTGGACAAGAGGCAGTAAAGCATTTGGAACTTGCCTCATTATCAAATAGAATGTTGAGATTGTAAATGGTTTGGTTTAATCTGAGTGTAATCAGGAGGTGCACTGAATGAGTGGAAAAGGTTTATTGTGGGAGTTTGCACTTATTGGCTTTCAACCTCAGTGTTTAGCTGGAAGAAACTGTTTTGTCCAAGACTGAAGTTTGAACAAGAGGTCTTAACTACATGAAAACTAGAGGAAGCAAGAGAGGTAATGAAGGCATTCAGCTTGGTGGTGTCAATGTATGTGTAAAAACTGAACCTCTTTATACATTGTCACTAAGCGACAGTGTCTTAAGTGCCAAAGCTGATGCTGAAAGCATAGAAAGATCAAAACTTGCAAGGAAATTTAACATATTAAGCATCTTCCTTTCACGGATCATGTATATTTCTTTTCTATCCTAATTATTGTTTCCAGATTGAAAGTGTGCATCATAACTTCAGCTGCATAATGATAGGCTATCAGGCATTCAACTTAAATCACAGTTCTAAATGGAGTTACTTCTGTGTATGAAACACAGTGCAATTGGGGTATGAAGGTACTTTTTTTTGGCAAATGTCAACCATCAAATACTTAGGCAAATTGACAACAAATGAGGGAGAGTGAATTGGGAAAGGAAGATTATTCTGAAGCTGTGAAACTTGTTTAATCCACTGTGAAGGCATTTACTTCAATAACAGTTTGTGTTTATGTAGCATGTTTAACCTAATAAAACATCCAAACACATTTAACAGGATAGTTATCAAGCATAATTTCACACTGAGAGACATAGAGTCATACACTGCACCTTACAAATCCCGTTGTCCAGCCTGATTCTTTGCCACCCCCCCACCCCGCTCTTTGACCCCTCCCGACCAACACTTCTGCTCGCTCTTTCCCCTGCTGCCGTTGCATCTGCTGATCCTTGCTCCTGACTGCTGACCATCAAATATTTCTGAAAAAGACCCATTTTGTCAAAGCTTTTTGTATTGTACTCATCAGGACAATTTGCAATCATACCAACATAAGGGAAAACAAATATGTACTGTATGAGAGGAGTGTTGATTGGTTGCCAAGTGAATTCTGGCAGAGCTGTTGCCATGGAGAACGCACCAGGTGGATGAAGACTGACAGTTAACTGCCAAGGTCTGTTCAAATTTTAAGCGAGCTCGGCTGCTTCTGATTAAGACATTGCCCTAAAAAATGAGCCAGAGAATGACTATCAACTATTTTGTTAAGTTGAAACAGGTGGTGTGTATGTGCGTGTTCTTTCTGTTTGCAAACAGAATCCTGTTTGTTAATATATGTAACCTCCACTGTTTGCAAGAGTACCACACAATGAGCCTAACAACTGATCCTAAATTGGATATCAACATACTTTTTCTCACACTTGGTATTATTTAGCAAGTATTGCCCAGTCATGCAATTAGATCCATTGTTGGAGAGTGGATTTTGAGTTTTGTATGCATAGACTAGTTGGATTTAGGCAGCACCTTGCTTGGTACAAAGAACTGATGGGGTAGGCTGTTTGGTATGATTTTTCCAATCTTAGGGATGCATAGTCCATGTAATTGGTATCACTCTGTCACTGAAATTCAAATAGCACATTAATTATTGGTGTGATAGGATGTCTTTTTGGCTTGACAACAGCATTGTGGTGTTTGGAGTGAACACCACTTTTCTTGTTACTGCAAATTAGCAGTTTGAAACAGTAATTCAAGACAAGAGCTACCAACCAATGATGACGGAAATCTTGAATTTATTCCTCCGAAAAGCTGGGGTAAGCTGGGCATTGTTTGGAGCTTTCAAAGTTTTGATAGATGGAATTTTGTTGGCTAAAGATACATAGATACTTAACAAATGGATTTAGTATAGATCAACCATAATCTAATTGAATCAGGGAGCAGCTCTGACTGCGGCCACTTAAATTCTTAACAGGATTCACATCTAAATACTAATCTATTGTTTAGGTCAAAGCAGATATTTGTTAACTCTGCTGTATTTTGTAGCAATGCTGTCATACCATTTTCAGTATTGGGACCCATTAATAATAACTAAAGTCATGCAAAAATGCATCAATGGTTTGCTGTTATGCCTTCTTGGATTTAAGCAACAATTCTGAGAAAACAGAGGTCTTTCAGATCCAGATGGACAGCAAAATCCATAGTTAAGATGCACATAGTCTACAGAGACTACTCTGAAAAATAGACCTCTCTATATTTGCCAACAGGCAATAGCAGTTGGACTGGAATTGAAAACTCTCAAGATTTCACAATTGGTGCAACATGTTATGAAAATAAATCTCTCAACATTTAACTCATGGATATTTGAAAACTTACTTATGGCTGTTACTTTGTCAAACGTAGGCATATCGGTCTGCTTTGAGCCTTGATTTTAATGTAACTGCCATTAAACTTTCATTAAAAATGCATGCCGTAGGCTTGTAAAGTTGGTTAAATACTTGGTTATTTTAAAAAAAAGTTCAATTATTCTGTATAAAGAGAAAAAGATGATGTCAATGCTGTACTTGTGTTTGTTAAATAAACCAGAAGTTGAAATTGTTACCTACGACTCATTGTGCAATAGTCATTGAGGAACTGCAAAATATTTGCATCATTTAAATAACTTAAGACGTTCTTATTAACTGAATGTTTTCTCCTTTTTGTTTAAAATGATTTGGCACATTCTGCAATGATTGCGTGATTGGTAATAAGTGAACCAGTTACTATAATTACCTTTGTTTTTAAAAGTTCAAAATAGCCACTTAGCTTTTACATACCACTGGTCAGCTCAGCCCAAATTTTGCATTCTTACAAGATCATCAGACTGCTGTTATTTATATTTATAATTGTAACATCTGTCTATTAAAATGTCTTGCTCATCGTGTATGTTATTGGTCACAAGCTTTATTTTACATCTTACATTTTCAGTCAGACTACTTTATATTTAAACTGCCAATTTGAGTTCAGTTTACTTTAAACATCACTGTTTGTACACTGGTGATATTAAGTTACCACAAAAGTTGTTGGATTGTCATAAAGACCTAACTGTCCTCAAGGGAAAGGAAATTGCCTGCTGTACATAGTCTGGCCTACATGTGACTTCTCTTCCACATTCATGGACTCTTAATACTTTAATGCTGCTCAGGGATGGGAAGTAAAAATGACCTTGTCAATGTTGACCACATCCTGGAGAACAGTGTTTAAAAAAAAAATATTGAACATGGGAAAGGGAAATTTTATAACAGATTGCGGTAGGTAGCTTTTTTAATGGTCTAACTGTGGTATTTATTATATAGATTTCAATAAAGTCTGCCCATATTTCTGTTAATCGTTGTTACTTTTGTAGCTACTATGTCAAGTTCAAGCTATTAACCCTCCTTA
Organism: Chiloscyllium plagiosum; assembly: GCF_004010195.1. Taxonomy (NCBI): domain Eukaryota; kingdom Metazoa; phylum Chordata; class Chondrichthyes; order Orectolobiformes; family Hemiscylliidae; genus Chiloscyllium; species Chiloscyllium plagiosum. Next base: position 41,785,188 of record NC_057711.1, read on the forward strand.
TTCCATGCCTCAAGCTTGTCTTCCTTAATCTGCTTCCAACTTCCCTACTTCCACCTTTGATGAATGGCTAATCATTCAGAATGCAACTGACTTGAGTCATAGAGATGTACAGCATGGAAACAGATCCTTCGGTCCAACCTATCCATGCCGACCAGATATCCCAACCCAATCTAGTTCCACCTGCCAGCATCCGGTCCATATCCCTCCAAACCCTTCCTATTCATATACCCATCCAAATGCCTCTTAAATGTTGCAATTGTACCAGCCTCCATCACTTCCTCTGGCAGCTCATTCCATACCCGTACCACCTTCTGCGTGAAAACATTTGCCCCATAGGTCTATTTTATATCTTTCCCCTCTCACCCTAAACCTATGCCCTCTAGTTCTGGACTCCCCAATCCCAGGGAAAAGACTTTGCCTATTTATCCTATCCATGCCCCTCATAATTTTGTAAACCTCTATAAGGTCACCCCTCAGTCTCCGACGCTCCAGGGAAAACAGCCCCAG